>NW_026781341.1:1740000-2038789 GCF_030144855.1 Hypanus sabinus
GCTCAGACTGTGGGGAGGGATTTATTCGGTCATCTGACCAACTGGCACGCCCGTCATTTACAAAGGAGAAAGGCCGTTCTCCTGCTCAGACAGTGGGAATAGATACACTCGGTCATCTCAACTGAAGGTACATCAGCAAGTTCACACTGGACAAGGCCATTCACCAGTTCTGTTTGTGAATAAGGATTCAATTGGTCTTCCCACCTGCGGACACACCGTCAGTTCACACCGGGCAGAGGCTGGTGATCTGCTGAATTTTTGGGAAAGGATTTACTCAATAATCTGACGTAATGGCACACCAGCGGGTTCACACTGGGGAGAGGCCATTCACTTGCTCAGAATGTGCGAAACGATTCACTCGGTCATCCAACCTACTGAGACACCATCGAATTCACACTGGGGAGAGGCCATTCACCTGCTCAGAATGTGAGAAACGATTCACTCGGTCATCCAACCTACTGAGACACCATCGAGCTCACACTGGGGAGAAGCCCTTCATTTGTTCACAATGTGGGAAGCGATTTACTCGATCTTGCACCCTACAGATACATCAGCGAGTTCACACCGGGGAGAAGCCGTTCACCTGCTCAGTCTGTGGGAAAGGATTCAGTCAGTTATCCAACCTACGGAATCACTTGCGAGTTCACACTGGGGAGAAGCCGTTCACCTGCTCAGTCTGTGGGAAGGGATTCACTCTGTCCCACCACCTACAGAGACATCAGCGAATTCACACTCGGGAGAAGCCGTTCACCTGCTCAGTCTGTGGGAAGGGATTCACTGATCCATCGAACCTACAGAGCCATGAGCGAACTCACACTGGGGAGAAGCCGTTCACCTGCTCAGAATGAAGGACGCGATTCACACGGTCACCCAACCGACAGAGTCACTTGCGAGTTCAGACTGGGGAGAAGCCGTTCACCTGCTCGGTCTGTGGGAAGGGATTCACTCTGTCCCACCACCTACAGAGACATCAGCGAGTTCACACTGGGGAGAAGCCGTTCACTTCCTCAGAATGTGGGAAAGGATTCACTCAGTCATCCCAAGTACTGGCACAACAGTCAGTTCACAATGGGGAGTTGCCGTTGTTTATGAATCCCTCGATTTCGTTTGCTGTAGACTGCCATTTTAAGAGAGAGAAATTAAAAAGTTAAATCAGTCTGACTCGCAGCTTGTTTACATCGCTCGCAGCTTGTTTAGTTTTAACCGAGGACACAGACACTCAGAGTCAGACGGAGACGAAGGAGGTAAAATGGAAGGATCAAAACCAGGGAACTCGTGGCTAAGGATCACTGATTGCAACTTTCCTATTCCCACAAGGGTGGGTTAATTATCGATTCAGCGTACTCAAATGTGTGGTTGTCACCTTGTTTGATCCGTAGGGGAGGATCTGATTTGGGGTATCCTGTGAACACCACTAATGTGTTAACCCTTTCCTGGGTGTGGTGTGGTAATTCACTTGAAGACGATACCCCTTGTGACGAGTCACTTTCCGTGATAATTGGTATGTGGATTTGGAAAGATGACGGATAAAATCTACACCAACTGTTGCTTGGATTTACCGCCATGAAACCGACATACCGACATAATTGCCTTCTCTGAACTTTTACGCGGAATTACAAATATCTCTCTCATCACCTATTCCATGGTTGAACTGAACTTTCATACTTTGCCATCTCAAGACTCCAAGCCTTGTTTCTCCCGAACTCAATAGTCTGGGAGTTATATTTATACACATAACACATTTGTTTATCTTGTTTAAGTTACTATATAATAAGTAGATTCTAATAAAGATAGTTTTCACATCAAAACAGACTCCAGGTGTGGCCTGTTGCTGGTGTTCGTTTCTAACGCGTTACAATTCGTAACAAAATTTGGACCTGTGTCTGGGATATGAACAGATTTGGGGGCGTAGTCATTAATTATTGATTTAATTGGGGAAATCCCTTTTTGCTAGAAGGTTAAAACTTGCTAAGGGGAAATCGACAATGAGGAGGGCACAGATGCAGAGTGTAATAGCTGAACATTATGTATCTGACGGTGTGTTTAAAGTAGAGGAGTTGAAGGTGTTTCCTGAACGTAAACCTAGTGAGCTTGAACTCCAGTACAAGTGAAAAAAAAATTAAATGCCGAGGCTGCGGAAAGGCAGAGGCAGAAAAACAGAGGGAGGAAGCAGAAAGGCAGCGGCTGTTCAAGCCGGAAAAGATAGAGAGATTGCAGCAAAGGAGTCGAGTGTTAGACTCTGGTGATAAGTTTAAGGCCAGTCGGGAAGTTAAATTGGTACCTCAATTTGAAGAAGCAGAGGTTGATAAATGCTTTCAGCATTTTGCGAAGGTTGCTCAGAGATTAAAGTGGCCAAAAGAGGGTTGTCCTATTCTCTTACAATGTGTAATTAAGGGGAAGGCTCAGCAAACCTATTCTGCTTTGACAGTTGATGAAGCAGCTGATTATGACATCGTGAAACAGGCTGTGCTCAAAGCTTACGAGTTGTGTCCCAGAATCATACAGGCAAAAGTTTAGAAATTTGAGGAGGTCTGTGAAGCAAACTTATATGGAACTTGCTTATGATAGGTTTGTGTGTTTTGACCGTTGGTGCACATATAAAAATATAAATGATGATTTCAACAGCTTGTAAGAGTTGGTTTTAATTGAAGAATTCAGAGGGTGCCCGCCTAATCACATAAAGAGATATTTAGATGAAAAGCATGCTGCCATTTTGCAGGAGTCTGCTAGATTAGCAGATGAGTTTGCTTTAACCCTCAAGGTTAAGTTTATCCCGAATAGGAGTTCCCAAAAGAGTAGCAGGGATCACCAGGGTAAACCAGAAATGAAAGCTGGGACTAGTAACAAGAGTAATGATGAAGGAAAGCAGTTGAGGGAGAAATATTCTTTTCTTACTTGTTACTATTGTAAGAAAGCTGGTCATATGATAGCTAATTGTTGCCTCCTGGAGAAGAAAAAGGAAAAGGAGACAGTCCCGAATGCCTGTGATCAGTCTGTTGAAGCACCTGTAAACCCACAGGGTGCTGAACATTCTGTTGAGCCTCAGGTAGTGGCTGAGAGGTCTGACCCAGTTAAGAAGAGAATTGATTATTTTATGTCAGATGGGATTGTATTATTAAAGGAAGGGTCAACCCCGATACCACTGAAAATTGTTTCAGATACAGGGGCTTCTCAATCACTTATATTAGACAGCATTCCAAAGTTTGGTGATGAGGCTGAAAACGGTGAGGTAAATCTTATTAAAGGCATTGGCAACGGTGTGGTTTCTGTTCCATTGCACAAGGTAACTTTACAGTCAGGGCTGTTTCGGGACCTGTTGAGATCGGATTGTGCTCCAGTTTACCGGTGGAAGATGTTACTTTGCTATTACGGAATGACCTGGCAGAGGGTAAAGTTGTTCCTGTAGTGCTGTTGACAACTAAGCCAACCACTGACGACCCACAGATGGATTTTAACATTTATCCTTCCTGCGCAGTAACTCGAAGTATGGCTAAAAAATCTGCTGACGCAGACGGTTCTGTGCAGCATGATTCTGATACCCATGATGGCCACAATCGGGATTCAGGTTATGATGATTTGTCAGGAACTGTTCTGCCTTCATTGTTTCAACAGGATTTAGGTAGAAGTCTGATGAGAACGATTTATCCCTGTCTAGGAAGGAGTTGATAGCAGAACAGAACCGACAGCCTGAGTTTGAAGTTTTAAAAGCAACAGCTCTCTCAGATGATGAGATTAAGAAAGTGCCAGTTGTGTATTATCACAACGATGGTGTGTTAATGAGGAAGTGGAGACCTCCTGCTGTACCAGCGAGTGAGCAATAGGTAATTGTTCACCAAGTTGAATTTCCTAAAGTTTAAAGGCCTGAAATTTTAACTTTGGCCCACAGTATGCCCTTAGGTGGCCATTTTGGAGTGAATATAACTGTATGCAGTCTTATGAAATAATTTTACTGGCCTAATTTGAGGAAAGATGTGACCTTTTGAAAACCTGTCACACTTGTCCAGTTGTGGGTAAACCCCACCAGGTCACCACAGTGGCCCCACTGGGGTCCATATCTGCATTCAGAGATCCCTTTTCTAATGTTATCGTGGATCGTGTTGGCCCATTGCCGACGCCTAAAGCTGGCCATCAGTATCTGCTAACTATTATGTGTACTGCATCCAGATTCCCAGAGGCAATAACTCTCAGAAATATTAAAGCTAAAACTGTGGCGAAGGCTGTTACCGAGTTGTTTTTCACTTTTTATGGATTGCAGAAAGAAATCCAGTCTGATCAAGAAAGTAATTTTACACCTGGATTATTTCAGTAGGTAGGATATGAACTAGGAGCTGAACAAATAACATCACCTGCATACCATGTGCAAACACAAGGGCGGTAGAAAGTTTTCATTCTACACTCAAAACAATGATTAAGACATACTGTGTTGAAAATGGAAAGGCTGGGATGAAGGAATATATTTGCTTTTGTTCTCAGTAAGAGAGTCAGTACAGGACCACTTGGGCTTTAGCTCACTTGAACTATTTGGTTGTAGAGTGAGGGGACCTTTGACCTTGTTAAAGGAACAGTGGATTGATGGGGATGTACATGTGAACTTTTTAGACTATGTTTTGAAGTTCAGAAATAAACTACACCAAGCGTGAAGTCCAGTGAGAAAAAACATAAAGATTTCTCAAAACAAAATGAAGTGTTGGTTTGATAAGCGGGCTTGCAAAAGAAAATACCAGGTGGGGGATATTTTACCTTATCTCCAAAGTTGACGAATCCACTCCAGATGAAACTCAATGGACCGTATGAAATAGGATCTCAAATTAACGATGTGAATTATGTTATTAAAACACCCGACTGACGTAACTAACACAAGTTGTACACATAAATATGATAAAGCCTTATTTTGACAAACAGGCACCATCTGTGAATGTTGCTGTCAAAACATATGAATCTGGTAACCCAGAGAATGAACCAATTGACTCGTCTGAGACTTTTCACAAGCCAAACATGGTCCCAGTTAGGCTAATGAGCTCGGTTGTTCTAGAATACATTGATAACAAGTTGGCTCATCTGCAGCCAAAGCAACAACAATAGCTGAAGGACTTAATTCTGAAGTTTAACGATTTATTTCCTGATGTTCCCAGGCAAACCACAGTCGCAGTACATGATGTAGATATTCGTCAAGCCAAACCGATTAAACAACACCCATATCGCATGAACGTAGAAAAGTGTAAATTGGCAGAGCAAAAAATTGAAAATATGCTGGAAAATGGTATGATTAGTCATTCAGCATCAGATTGGAGCTCACCCTGCATTATTGTGCCCAAACCTGATGGTAGTGTTAGATTTTGCACTGATTATAAGAAGGTAAATGCAGCAACAAATAGAGATGCCTATCCTGTCCCTAGGGTGGATGATTGCATCGATAAAGTTGGAAAAGCTAATTTTCCAATACTGATTGATCTGTTGAAAGGGTATTGGTGTGTTCCATTGATGCAGAGAGGTAGAGAAATTTCTGCGTCTGTGACACCTTCTGGGTTGTATGAATACAATGTTTTGCCGTTTGGAATGTAAAAATGGTCCAGGATCATTCCTGAGAACGTTTGATTCTGTAATTCGAGGGTTAGAACACACAGATGCCTATATTGATGACTTAGTCACAGGGAGTGACACTTGGGAAGAGCATATCTCTGAAGTAGAGAAGCTGTTTGACAGGCTTTCCCAGTCCAGCCTTACATTTAGCTAAGAGTGAATGTTGCCATGCCACTGTGACTTATCTTGGCTATGTTGTAGGTCAAAGCAAGTTGGCTTCTGTTCAGGCAAAAGTCCAGGCAATTTCTCAAGTTCCTATTCTGACTGGTAAGAAGGCTCTTCGAAAGTTTCTGCGAATGGTTGGATGAAGTTCAGCAAGAACTTCACTCGTCCTCTGACTAATCTCCTGAAGAAGGGTGAAAAGTTTGTTTGGACCGAGACTTGTCAGGAGGCATTTGATGGATTGAAAGCCATTTTTATGTCATTAGCCTGTGCTCAGGGCACCTGACTTTACAAAGCCGTTTTCTGTAGCTGTGGATGCCAGTGAGGAAGCTGCCGGGGCAGTGTTATTACAGAAAGATGATGATTATGTTGAACATCCTGTATCTTACTTTTCGCGAAAATTCAATGAGCAGCAAATAAATTATTCCTCCTTACCGGGCTCACTTCTGACATATAAGAAAAACTTGGACAGATATATGAATGAGAGGGGTTTGGGTTGATATGGCCCGGGTTCAGGTCAGTGGGACTTTAGCCCATCAAACCAGCCCACTCCGGCTGACCACTGAGGAATTTTAATGAACAGAATAGTACCAAGTAAACAGCCCTTTCCGGAGCCGTGGGTCTTACAGGAGTCATAATATGGTCTCACTCCCCCGGTGTTATCAGCAGCAGATGTTCCAAATTGTTTTCCTCTTATCTGTGTCTCTCTCTCATTCCCTCTCATGAGCAGCGTGGTAACAGTAACAGTTTGTGATTTTTTTTCCCAGAGGAGGGGACATGGGCAACCCTGCACCCTTCTGTCCATCAAAGCTGTTCATCCTTCGTAACATTGGTCATGCACGACAAGACCTAAGGGGCCTCGCACGACAAGATTGCTAACTAACCCTTCCTCATTGCTCAATACCCAATCTGGAATGGCCTGCTCTCTGGTTGGTTCCTCGACATGCTGGTTCAGAAAACCATCCCGCATACATTCCAAGAAATCCTCTTCCTCAGCACCTTTATCAATTTGGTTCACCCAATCTATATGTAGATTGAAGTCACCTATTATAACTACTGTTCCTTTATTGCACGCATTTCTAATTTCCTGTTTGATGCCATCTCCATCTTCACTACTACTGTTAGGTAGCCTGTACACAACTCCCACCAGCGTCTTCTACCCCTTAGTGTTATGCAGCTCTACCCATATCGATTCCACATCATCCAGGCTAATGTCCTTCCCTTATATTGCGTTAATCCTCTCTCTAACCAGCAATGCTACCCCGCCTCCTTTTCTTTCCTGTCTATCCCTCCTGAATATTGAATATCCCTGGATGTTGAGCTCCCATCCTTGGTCACCCTGGAGCCATGTCACTGTGAGCCCAACTATATCAGATTCATTAACAACTATCTGCACATTCAATTCATCTGTCCTGTTCCGAATGCTCCTCACATTCACACACAAACCCTTCAGGGCTGTTTTCACAACACTCTTAGCCCTTATACAATTACGTTGAAAAGTGGCCTTTTTTGCTTTTTGCCCTGGATTTGCCTGCCTGTCACTTTTACATTTCACCTTACTACTTTTTCTTCTACCCTCATTTTACACCCCTCTGTCTCTCTGCACTTGTCCCCATACCCCTGCCACATTAGTTTAAATCCTCGTGAACAGCAGTAGCAAATGCTCCCCCTAAGACATTGGTTCCAGTCCAACCCTGGCGCAGACATACCGGTCCCACCTCCCCCAAATCAGGTTCCAATGCCCCAGAAATTTGAATCCCTCCCCCTTGCACCAGTTTTCAAGCCACGTATTCATCTGGAATATCCTCCTATTTCTACTCTGACGAGCAGGTTTTTGATGTTACCAAGGGCAAATCATGCTTGACTAATCTGTTGGAGATTTTTGAGGGTGTAACAAGGATGTTAGACGAAGGTAAGCCAGTGGATGTAGTGTACCTAGATTTTCAGAAGGCATTCGATAAGGTGCCACATAGGAGATTGGTGAGTAAAATCAGAGCTCATGGCATTGGTGGCAGGGTTTCAACATGGATAGAAAACTGGTTGGCAGATAGAAAGCAAAGGGTAGCAGTGAATGGGTGTTTCTCGGACTGGCTGGAGGTGACTAGTGGGGTACCACAGGGCTCTGTATTGGGACCACAGCTCTTTACGATTTATGTCAACGATTTAGATGAGGGCATTGAAAACTATATCAGCAAGTTTGCTGACGATACTAAACTGGCTGGCAGTTGGACATGCGAAGAGGACGTTAGGAGAATACAGAGACTTGGATAGGCTGGGTGAGTGGGCAGATACTTGGCAGATGCCATTCAATGTGAATAAATGTGAAGTTATCCACTTTGGAAGCAGGAACAAGAGGGCAGGGTATTGTCTGAACGGTGTAGAGTTAGGTAAGGGAGAAATGCAAAGAGACCTAGGAGTCCTAGTTCAACAGTCAATGAAGGTGAATGTGCAAGTGCAACAGGCAGTGAAGAGGGCAAATGGAATCTTGGCCTTTGTTACAAGGGGAATTGAGTACAAGAGCAAGGATGTCCTTTTGCATTTGTACAGGGCCCTGGTGAGACAACACCTGGAATATTGTGTACAGTTTTGGTCTCCAGGTTTAAGGAAGGACATTCTGGCAATTGAGGAAGTGCAGCGTAGATTCACTAGGGTGATTCCTGAGATGGCAGGGCTGTCTTACGCAGAGAGATTGGAGAGATTGGGCTTGTACACGCTGGAATTGAGGAGATTGAGAGGGGATCTGATTGAAACGTTTAAGATAATTAAAGGATTTGATAGGATTGAGGCAGGAAATATGTTCCAGATGTTGGGAGAGTCCAGTACCAGAGGGCATGGATTGAGAATAAGAGGTCAGTTATTTAAAACAGAGTTGAGGAAGAGCTTCTTGTCCCAGAGAGTTGTGGAGGTGTGGAATGCACTGCTTCGGAAGACGGTGGAGGCCAATTCTCTGGATGCTTTCAAGAAGGAGCTAGATAAATATCTGATTGATAGGGGTAAGAAGGGGAGGAGGAGCATTAACGGAAGTTAGAGAAGACAATATTCATACCATCAGGTTGGAGGCTACCCAGCCGGTAGATAAAGTATTATTCCTTCAACCTGAGTTTGGATTCATTTTGACAATATAGGAAGCCATGGATAGACATATCAGAATGGGAATGGGACGTGTAATTAAAATGTCTAACTTCCGTTAATGTCCCTTCTCCCCTTCTTACCCCATCCCTGACATATTTAGTTGTTTACCTGTTCTCCATCTACCCCCGTCCTTCCTTTCTCCTGAGGCCGACCGTCCCATGATCCTTTCCCTTCTCCATCTCTGTATCACTTTCGCCAATCACCTTTCCAGCTCTTAGCTTCATCCCACCACCTCTGGTCTTCTCCGATCATTTCGCATTTCCCCTCCCCCCAACTAGTTTCAAATCTCTTAATATCTTTCCTTTCGGTTAGTCCTGACGAAGTGTCTCGGCCCGAAACGTTGACATCGCTTCTCCCTATAGATGCTGCCTGGCCTGCTGTGTTTTACCAGCATTTTGTGTGTGTTGTTGTTTGAAGTTCAGATTTCCTCGTGTTTGCTTTTAGGGAAATCTTCTTCTAGTGAATCACCACACCACATACCCAAGCAAGGTTTAATACATAAGTGATCTCCACAGGATTCCCCAAACAGTTCCAAGCCTCATCAAGGTCGTTCTTGTGTGTGGCAATGGCAGTCACGGGGTACAAATCATGACTCTGATTTCGAATTATTTCATTTAACCTGATCAGGAACACGCAGTGCCTTTGCGAGAAGTTGAAATCCCAACAGACTCTGTTACTGACCCCACTTCTGCACCCTCATGTGGGCTTTTCCATTTACATTCCGCACTTAGCTGGCAATGCCCCGTATTTCCTACTTTCGAATCCATTATTACAGTCTCCTCAACGATGAGCAAAATAACACGAAAACATTCGCGATACAGACATTGGCCATTCTACCAATCTGGACCGCTCCGCCATTCCATTATGACTCGTTTATTATTCATTTCAAGACTGTTTTCCTGGATTCTCCTCGTCGTCTTTAATCGTGCAAACTGCGCCTGAAGTATAACTAATATCCTGGGCTGCACAGCCAAAGAATTCCACAGATTCACTGCGTTCTGGCTGAAGAAATTTTCTCCATCTGTGTTCTAATTGGATGTCCTTCGATTCTGAGGCGTTGATATCTGGTCCTAGACTATCCCACTGTAGGAAACGTCCTTTCAAATCCTCTGTATTGAGAGGTTTCAATGTTCGGTAGTTTGCCACGAGATCTCCCTTCATACTGCTAAACTCACCGTGAGATAATCAGTCTGATGGCCTGGTGGAAGAAGCTGCCCCGGAGCCTGTTGGTCTGGGCTTTGATGCTGCCGAATGGTAGCAGCCGGAACAGTTTGTGGTTGGGGTGCCTCTGTTCCCCAATGATCCTTTGGACGCGTTTTTTCACCTGTGTTTGTAAATGTCCTGAGTCACGCCAAGTTCACAACTACAGATGTGCCGGGCTGTCCGCACCACACTCTGCAGAATCCTGCGAGTAAGGGAGGTACAGTTCGCATGCCAGGTAGTGATGCAGCCAGTCAAGATGCTCTCAATTTTGCCCCTTTCGAAATTTCTTAGGATTTAGGGGCCCATACCAAATTTCCTCAACCGTCTGAGCTAAAAAAAAAGCGCCGTTGTGCCTTTTTCACAACACACCTGGTGTGCACAGACCACGTGAGTTCCCCGGTGATGTGGATGTCGAGGAACTTAAAGCTGTTAACCCTCTCGACCCCAGATCCAATAATGTCAACAGGGATTATCCCGCCTCCATTCCTCCTGTAATCCTCAACCAGCTTCTTTGCTTTTGCAACATTGAGGGTGAGCTAGTTTCCTTGCAACCACACTGTCAGGGAGATGACTTCTTCCCTGGAGGCCACCTCGTTATTGTTTAAGTCCAATCCATTTAGCGTCGTCAGCAAATTTAATTAGCAGATTAGATCAGTGGGTAGCGAAACAATCATGGGTATATGGGGAGTAAAGGAGGGGGCTTAGTGCACAGCCCTAAGGGGCTCATGTGTTGAGAGTCAGAGGGGTGGAGATGATGGAGCCCACTCTTGTGAATTGTGAAGTTATACATTTTAACATTATTGAAATTATAAAACGAAAATTCTTTTAACTTGTTTCTTGTTTTCCTCATCATTACTGTAAACGGCCGTGCTGCAAACCTGCTTTAGCAAGGTTAACTTATATTTACAGTTTGAAAATACTCTCAGGCCAATAGGAGATGTGTCCCGATATGTTGTCAGATTAGAGACAAGTTGGGCCGATGAAGAACTACATCGCATCTGTACTGTAGGATTCGATGTTTGCTGAAACTGGAAAGCTTCAGCCAGACAGAGAAAGGGCAATTATTCTCCCAGCAACATACCGGTATAGGAGATAAACCTGAACTTTAAATAAAGGGAAAACGCCGAACGAGAAGGAAAGAAAATGGACGTCGGGATTGGCAGACACGGCCAGGTCACTAGGAAGGTTTAGAAAATGGACACTTCGACAGTGGATCTTTGTGTTTTCAATACCGGGCATCAGGGTGATATAACGTGCAAGGTAAAATACATTTTACAGGATGGAAATTACCAAGCAATCCAATCTATACTTGGATTTTTTTCCCTCAGAAATAAAGGCATAACTGCTGGGAACAGCAACACTTTCAGGCAGTTCAATTCACTAATATGCTTTCACTGCAGGTTTTTTTATTTCAAAATTTGTAAATTATTTGATCCTATCATCTGAGCGGTAAAGACCTAAAATATTTCAAAACTAAAGTAGCCGGCGAGAGCAGAAGACCTATCAGTTGTTCTCTAAATTTTGTCTGGGTTACTCCGTAGATAAAAGTATTTGTGCAGCTGCTGAAATTCCGAATCACAGATCCCCAAAACCGTGCCTGAAAAAACCGAATGGACATTTCCAGGTCTGTGTAGAGGCATCGCATGAAAATGAAGACCAGAGTGGTTGTCGCCCAACAGAGAAGGAAACTCGCCGACAGACTGAAGAGCAGAATGATGGATTGTCTCCGACTCTCCATCTCCGGATCTTGCTGTTTCCCGCAATTTCCCCATCCCTTCAGCCCCCTGCGGACTCTGCTCGCCGCCAGTATCTGTCTGACGGTCAGAGTATTGAGGGTCAAAATGAGGAAGAAAGGAAGTAGCGGATTCAACAGACGGTCCACCCAATAAAACCCCTCAAACGATCCCGAGAAAAGAAGTACGGACCTATCGAAACAGTCCCAGTGACCCCTCACCAACAACGATGCCCATTCCATGTATACGAAATAAAATGGTATGTTTTTTAAACAGAAACCGATCGATATTGCGCCAATCACCAAACCCGCAATTTTTGGGATGCAGTATTTCGTTTTAAAATTAGCGGAGCAAATGGCCACAAAGCGATCGAAAGTGAAAACGACAGTAAACCTCACGGAACAGTCAACGGTCACGTGACACAGGACGTAGTGGACAAGGCAGAACGGAGCGTTGCCCAGGACTCCGTAAGTAAATCTGTATGCTCGACCCATCTGGTAGAACAGGACTTCGATAATCACCACCATTAGATCCGCCGCAGCCATCGCCACCAGGTACCGCGTCACACATCTGGAGAGACCGCAGTTTCCTCGGCTGAGAATGATGATGGCCACAAGGTTAACTGCAGTGAATGAAAAAAGACCAAAAATAAGATTAAAGAAAATCAAAAGCATTTTTTTTGTAGAAATACAGCAGTCATTTGTTCGATTGAGGTAAAATCCATCGTTCATCTCTGCTGGACGTTATCAGTGGAAGTAAAAAAATGCTTTGCTTGTTTCAACACGTGACCGCAGCACAAAGCGTTTTACAGTAGCACATGCTCACATTAATCACTTCACGTTCATTGATGCAGCAGCGAGGAGTAGAGTCCAAGAATGATGGAGCATAAAAACGGGTCCTTCGGCCATACTGACCGACGTGGACATCTGATACCGTTTTCCGTGATTGGATCAGATTCGTCAAACTATTCATGTGTACTTCAAAAATTAGTAACGACTCTGTACGCCCATTTCCTTTGTCAGGCTGTTCAATGCACACAGCAACTTCTATGTGAGGAAACGTCGCTCGGAATCCAACTACATTTCTGCCTTTTGCAATAAAATGCCACCAGGCCGAACCTCTCCCTGTAACTCAATCCCGCGAGTCCCTGCAAATATTTGTAAATACTGACTGCACTCTTTTCAGCGGACTTCTGCCTTTCCTATCACAGGGCGACCAAGACTGTTCACAGAACTCCAAGCGCGGTATCTCCAAGGAGAGGGGTAGTGTAATTGAAGTGCGCATCTACGCTTCTTTCCGAAAGTCTGAGTTACTATTCGATTGCAAGGTCAGATTCTAAAAACAAGATCTTGCACCGCAGCAACCTTCCCTCTGTTTTATTTTACTGCTTCGGGGACAAACCATTGCTCTGAGCAGAACATTGTTACCCGGTCTTAAAAGTGCTCGGCACTTGTAATGTTTTTTTTTTAATCTGTAATATGCAAGTCAAACGATGACCAAACATAACACACAACACACGTAGACACTGTCAGGCAGTCACAATTGACAGGGAGGATGCAACAGTGAAATGTCCTGACGGGACGACGTTGGTGGTTTCTTAAAAGTAAGACTTCTATTTTGTCTTTATTGTGACCATCTTTGACAGTGATGTAACTTCAAACAATGACAATGCACATACGTTGAAGCTAAAATTTTTCATTGTAAATGTGATACGTTTAGTGCTTAGCACACTTATGGATTATATTCATTAATACAGTTAAATTCAGTTTATTTCATTATTATATTCCCAAAGATGTCGAAACATTTTAGCATAATTTCAAAATGATGTTAACATGGTATAAAAGAAATTCCAGCTGCTTGTCCACAAATGCCACGTTCGCGGGGGAATTTCAATCATGGCGAGGCTGTGGTATGGAATTGATGATGGGCGCAGTAAAATAAGTCCTGATCCTTCGAGCCGGAATCGAACCAGCGACCTAAGGATGACTCCATTTCCTCTACAGTCCTCCGCTCTACCAACTGAGCTATCGAAGGAAAAGCGACACCAAGTTTCTCCACGTTGGCTCCTACCGACAATCATTATGCAGATTTCAGCCTGGCATCTGTCGACCGATGGCAAAAGCCTGCCTATGGCAACTATCTCGTCCTTCCAGCACTGGGGGCCACAGGCCACGGGATGACGCCTCTCACCGCGCTTCTGACAATTCTAGGGACACTACGATTCCAACACAGCTCTTTGATCGTCCTCGCCCGTTCAAATCAAAGGTAACTCAGCTTTCTCTTTTCACCCAGTAACCAGGGCAATGTCCTCCTAACCACTCACCTGATTTATGCCTGAATCGTCGCCTGCAGCTCATGCATTACTGAAACTCCAGCTGCCAGCCGGCTTTCCCTCCTATCTGCTTTCAATCAGCAAACCTACGACATTTTCTCCCGGCCCTTTGACAGAGACACTTTCCGCTCGCTCTGCGCCAACCGCATCTTTTGTACATTCCAAGTTCAGGGATTTGATTGAACGAATCCTCGGAATACAAAATGTCAATGGAGAATGCGAGCATCGATCTCGCTACCTCTCGCATGCTAAGCGAGCGCTCTACCATTTGAGCTAATTCCCCAGCACGTCAGGCTAACCTCCTATAATTTGCTCCTTTGGACAAACATCATTGCATGCCTGCCACTGTTCTCCGATGCACAATCAGCAGCTCACAGACAGGCACACACACTCACTCACTCAGCAGTAGCTGAGAGCGGCGTGTGGTCTCTGCTTCCGTATAAGTAATCGAAAGGTACTTACCCGGGATACCGACAATTACAATGACGGTGTAACAAGTAGCCCTGTCTCGAAACATTGTTGATCCAAGGCTGCTCTGTTTGGAATGTTGTCAATTTCTAAATTTCATAAAAGTTGTAAATAGCCAGTAAATAAATTCAAACAGTTATAACAACGCCCAGAGAGCAAATTACTTTCGCGCCTACTGGGTGAAACTTTTCACGGATCACACGTTGTTGAGAGTCCACAGCGTCTGGATGTTTCCGTCCTCAATGTAGCTGAAGCACAGAATGAGGTACTTTTATAGAAAAATCGGTCACCAATAATGAAAACAACTTGCACAGTGACTGGTGCTAATTACTGCTAGTTAGCAAAAATATCTGTGCTCTAACGAACCGTAATGCTAGTGGGGAAATAACACGCTTTATTTCATTGAACTGAACGCAACACCTGTCATGAAGCCTCAACAGACGGCCGATGCTGGGATCGCAACACCAGCTGCGATGTTGTTAAACTACTCCGTGTAATGACAGGACATTATCTGACCATCGCTGGTGAGGACAGTAGTCTGTAATCCTGTGGGTGAGTCCACCTCATCAGCGCTGATTCCACACTCACATTGCGAGTGGAGTCTCTGACTTGTTACTTCCCCGAGATGACGCACCTTTCATGTGATTCACTGTCACTTTGCTTGCGGGGATTTATTTTTTACTGGACATTAACATGATTGATTTCTGGCGCAAACCCTCACTGTTTGCACTGTTACCGGAGTCAGTCGCAAACACAGATGTTGGCGAGTATGCGGCGCGAAATGGAAACCAATGACCCCAGCATTACAGACATTGTCCGCTGCAGTACCAGAGAAAAACAGAAAATATGGTATCAACACCGGTTTCAATGCAAATAAGTAGCTGTGACGATATTAAATATGTTACAGAGTTACTAGATGATCTTCGAAGCTGGATTTCAGAAAGAAATTGATTCAGGGAAAAAGTGCGTATAAAGCTGCTAAACAGAGATGAACTGCGTAATGGGGCATAAATACACGGACACAGTAAAGCATCAGGATATTTAAACCGAGCTATCAGTTCAACCCCTACAACATCACTGGCCTTATGAATAAGATTGTTGATTCTGTTGCCGTCTGCTACCCTCAGCCTGCTGCCCCAGCACACAACAGCAAACATGATAGCACTGGCCACCACAGGCTCATAGAACATCCTCAGCATCGTCCGGCAGATGTTAAAGGACCTCAGTCTCCTCAGGGAATAGAGACTGTTCTGACCCTTCTTGTAGACAGCCTCAGTTTTCTTTGACCAGTCCAGTTTATTGTCAATTCGTATCCCCAGGTATTTGTAATCCTCCACCATGTCCACACTGACCCCTTGGATGGAAACAGGGGTCACCGGTGTCTTAGTCCTCCTCAGGTCCACCACCAGCTCCTTAGATTTTTTCACATTAAGCTGCAGATGATTCTGTTCACACCATGTGACAAAGTTTCCCACTGTAGCCCTGTACTCAGCCTCATCTCCATTGCTGATACATCCAACTATGGCAGAGTCATCAGAAAACTTCTGAAGATGGCAAGACTCTGTGCAGTAGTCTTATAATATAATATAATAGAATATGCTATTTTGCCAAATCATTGCTGAACTGACTGACTAGAATTGCACAAAAATGCGGTAATTATTTCCGCCTACAGCAGACTATGAGAGAAATGGTCAGTGGTCCCATATTGATGCCTCGCCACATCCAGCCTGACGGGAGTACCCTTACCCCGCTGGGGAACATCCCGCAGTGGCATTTGGTCACAGAGTCATCGAGCAGTCCGGCACTGAAAGAGGCTCTTCTGCTCATCCTCCAGCGCCGAACTGACCCTCTCCCTAGTCCCGTGGACACTGCACCTGGAACATGTCGTCCATAACCCTCCCATTCGTGTCGGATCCAATTGCCACTTCAATGTTGAAATCGGTCCTGCGTCCGCCATTTCCGTTGGAAGCCCGTTCCACACTCTAGCTGCCTCAAGAAGATGTCCCGCCGCATATTGACCTGATATATTCCACCTTTCACCCGTAGCTCACTACTCTAGTCAAACCTCAGTGGAAAATCCCTGCTTGTATTTACGCTGTCTATACCCTTCATCAACTGGAACATCTCTTAAAACCCTTCCCTCTTACTCAGCCGCTTGGAGGAATACGAACCTATTCCTAACCTGCTCAATTCTTCCCTCCAACTCCCCTCCTCATGTCCCCGCATCATCCTTCTAATTTTTATATGCACTCCGTCAAGATTACTGATATCGTTCATGCAGGTTGGTGACCAGAACACAAACAATACCCGATATTAGGCATTACCAATTATACAACCCTCTTCTCGTCGCTTCGATGTCTGGAGGTCGATGTGCCTGCAGTTCTCTCTACAACCCTTTCTGCCTGCGACGCCACCTTCAAGGGATAATGGATCAGTTTCCCAGGTCCCCCGTTATACCGCAGTACTCAATGACTCCCCCCTTTTAGTGTAAGTCCTATCACGGTTTGTCTTCCCAAAGTGATACACCACACACTTACCTGTATTCAAGACCATCAGCCACTCTCGCTGTCTACCACTCATCCAATATCGGGATCATTCGCAAATCTGCAGATTCAGCTTATCAGACTGTCAGTGAGATCGTCGATCTATATAACACACAACAATGGACCCGGTGCAACACATGCGGTACACCATTAACTACAGGCCTCCAGTTAGAGAGGCCAGTACCTACTACCACCCTCTGGATTCTGCCTGTAGGACAGGGGTTCCAATATTTTTATTGCATGGATCCCTACGATTAACCGAGGGGTCCGTGGATACAAGGAAGGGAACCCCTGCTGTCAGCCAATGTTGCATCCAATTTACTACCGCATTCACAGTGACAAAAGACAGAACTCTCCGGACCAACCTCTCAGGCCCGACATTGACAAAGGCTTTTTCTAAAGTCTAGGCGGACATGGGCCACTGAAATTGCTTCATCAGTTTTCCAGGTAACCTCCGCGAAAAACCTTGTAAGATTGGTCAGGCACGACCTAACACGCACAGAACTAATAAGGCCAAGTTTAAACAAATATTTACATATTCGATCCCGTAGAATATCTGCTAATAATGTACCCACTTCTGACGTCGTGTTCAAGATCTTAGTCCCAGAATCTTTCTTAAGTAACAGAATACATTAGCAACCATCCAGTTGCCAGGCACCTGACCCGTGACAGACCTCGGCAGACCCAAATGCGGTGTAACCAACACGCCGGCAGATTGTGAAAACAAAGCATGTTGAAATACCTGATTCTGAGTTATAGAATAAGGAGCCGTTTGCCATTGGTATGCTCGGCTGGGCTTGGAGTGCTCTATAAATCTCAGCACGGTGTGCATTATTGATACGGTTGCATGGCGGCCCGGTGTGGGAACACCAATAACGCAGAACGGAAACACCTGCACAAGGTAGTGGATGCATCCCATCCAATCACAGGAAAAGCCCCACACACCCGACAGGTGAAAACACAGGAAACTGGCGACACAGCTACAACGTGTGACGTCACAAGGAAGCAGAAGGCATAAACAAGAGCGATCACCTTTCAGGTGATTCTCTTTTATCCTGGCTGCCATCGGAAAGAGACGCAAGACCAGGTTTAGGAACAGTTCTTCACTCCGACCATCAGGCACCTGCAACAACGCGGATTACTTCACTCACCGCAAAACTGAACAGATTCCACAACGATGATCACACTTTCAATGGCTCTGAAAGTCATGTTCTCCTAATATTGATGTGATGTATTCATCTATCATGTTATCTACCTCCCTGTCTATCTGACTTCCTATCTACCTATATTTATCTATCTATCTATCTATCTATCTATCTATCTATCTATCTATCTATCTATCTATCTATCTATCTATCTATCTATCTATCTATCTATCTATCTATCTATCTATCTATCTATCTATCTATCTATCTATCTATCTATCTATCTATCTACCTATCTGTCTGCGTATGCATGTATGTATTTATTTATTTATTTATTCATTCATTTATTTGTTTATTTATTTATCCTTCATGAATTGGAACATCTCTTAAAAACTTTCCCTCTCACTCCAACGCTTGGGGGAATACGAACCTATTCCTAACCTACTCATTCCTTCCCTCCAACTCCCCTCTTTATGTCCCCGCATCATCCTTCTAATTTTTCTATGCACTCCGTCGAGATTATTGATATCGTTCATGCAGGCATTACCAACTATACAGCCCCCGTCGCTTCGATGTCTGAAGGCCGATGTGCCTATAGTTCTCTCTACAACCCTATCTGCCTGCGACGCCACCTTCAAGGGATAATGGATCAGTTTCCCAGGTCCCTCTGTCATACCGCAGTACTCAATGCCCCCTCACCTTTTACAGTGTAAGTCCTATCACTGTTTGTCCTACCTATACCCTTCATCAACTGGAACATCTCTTAAAAACCTTCCCTCTCACTCCAACGCTTGGGGGAATGCGAACCTATTCCTAACCTACTCAATCCTTCCCTCCAGCTCCCCTCCTCATGTCCCCGCATCATCCTTCTAATTTTTCTATGTACTCAGTCAAGATATTGATATCGTTCATGCAGGTTCGGTGACCAGAACACATACTATACCCGATATTAGGCTTCACCAACTATACAACTTCAGCACAGCATCACAGCCCCTGTACTCGTCGCTTCGATGTCTGAAGGCCGATGTGCCTGTAGTTCTCTTTACAACCCTATCTGCCTGAGACGCCACCTTCAAGGGATAATGGATCAGTTTCCCAGGTCCCCCGTTATACCGCAGTACTCAATGACTCCCCCCTTTTACAGTATAAGTCCTATCACGGTTTGTCCTCCCAAAGTGCTACACCACACACTTACCTGTATTCAAGACCATCAGCCTTTCTCGCTGTCTACCACTCATCCAATATCGGGATCATTCGCAAATCTGCAGATTCAGCTTATCAGACTGTCAGTGAGATCGTTGATCTATATAACACAGAACAATGAACCCAGAGCAGCACCTGCGTTACACCAGTAACTACAGACCTGCAGTTAGAGAGGCCACTACCTACTACCACCCTCTGGATTCTGCCTCTAGGACAGGGGTTCCAATATTTTTATTGCATGGATCCCTACGTTTAACCGAGGGGTCCGTGGATACAAGGAAGAGAACCCCTGCTGTCAGCTAATGTTGCATCCAATTTACTACCGCATTCACAGTGACAAAAGACGGAACACTCCGGACCAACCTCTCAGGCCCGAAATTGACAAAGGCTTTTTCTAAAGTCTAGGCGGACATGAGCCACTGAAATTGCTTCATCAGCTTTCCTGGTAACCTCCGTGAAAAACCTTGTAAGATTGGTCAGGCACGACCTAACACGCACAGACCTAATCAGTCCCGGTCGAACCAAAAATTTACATATTCGATCAAGTAGAATATCTGCTAATAATGTACCAACTTCTGACGTCGTGTTCAAGGACTTAGTCCCAGAAACTTTCTTAAGTAACAGAATAGATTAGCAACCATCCAGTTCTCAGGCACCTGACCCGTGCCAGACCTCGGCAGACCTAAATGCGGTGGAACCAATACGCCGGCAGATTATGAGAATGAAAGCATGTTGAAATTTTATTTTGAGTTATAGAATAATGAGCAGTTTGCCTTTAGTTTGCTAATCTGGGCTTGGACTGCGCTGTAAATCTCAGCTCTGAGTGCAGTATTGATCCGGTTGCATGGCGGCCCGGTATGGGAATACCAATACCGTAGAACGGAAACACCTGCACAAGGTAGTGGATGCATCCCATCCCATCACAGGAAAACCCTGCAAACCCGACAGGTGAAAACACAGGAAACTAGCGACACATCTACAACGTGTGACGTCACAAGGAAGCGGAAGGCATTATCATGACCGCCCACCTTCCAGGTGATGCTCTTTTAACCCGGCTGCCATCGGACAGAGACGCAAGACCAGGTATAGGAACAATTCTTCACTCCGACCATCAGGCACCTGAAACAACGCGGATTACTTCACTCACCGCAAAACTGAACAGATTCCACAACGATGATCACACTTTCAATGGCTCTGAAAGTCATGTTCTCCTAATATTGATGTGATGTATTCATCTATCAAGTTATCTACCTCCCTATCTATCTGACTTCCTATCTACCTATATTTATCTATCTATCTATCTATCTATCTATCTATCTATCTATCTATCTATCTATCTATCTATCTATCTATCTATCTATCTATCTATCTATCTATCTATCTATCTATCTATCTATCTGTCTACGTATGTATGTACGTAGTTATTTATTTATTTATTTATTTATCTATCTATTTCTTTCTTTATTTATTTATTTATTTATTAATTAATTAATTCATTCATTCATTCATTCATTCATTCATTTATTTGTTTGTTTATTTTTTTATTTACTGTTTTGCATTTTTATTGACTCCCTCCATTGACCAGTGTCGACCGTGGATGATGCGACCGAGTTTTCTCCCTGATACACAAGACAATATGAAAGCCATCACAACAGAATCCACAGAGCACGCTTTTGCCGTGTAGCTGTTGCTCCGGACTTTTCCTCGTAGTTTGCTACCGAAGCTTTCCCCAGGACTGGGTATTGTCGTAGGTTCGAGAACAGAATTTTCCATCACGTGATGAGTGCCAACCCCGGCTGACAAGCCCCATCCGTCCGAAGCCATGGTGAGCCGCCTTTGCTCCTCATCCTGTCAATAGAAATGGTTCCGCCGGGCTCAGCAGTTAAACCTCATGTGAAGGTCAGCAGCTGGACTTGATTAGACGGGTTTGACAACTCCGAGGTTGTTTTGGAATCACGCCATTGAGAGAATTTTTATGTATTGGGAGTTAATCAGCATTACCAACCCCGTCTATCTCAAGCATAATGAAGTATTTCATTCTGATTTTTATTTAGTTTTTTTTTCAGCTCAAGCTGGTCCAACTTGCTGTATGTGCGTAGCCGAGGACACTTATTCTGGAGTTGTTTAGTATCGTGGCTCTGGAGATTTACATGTCTATTGCCGTGTAAGTCTAATTGTTTAATACTAATGCATGGTGTCATTGGGATGAGACCAGTTGTGAATATTACTATTGGACAATGTAAACTAGACAATGTCTGTTCGGGAGGGTCTAAGCTAATCTAGCGGAGGACTGGAACCGAATTGATCGTGCAGATGATGAACTGGTCGCATTACAGAGCCAGTGGGTAGAGAGACTTCTTAACAAAGAGACGCTGATCATGGGGCAAAATTGCAATCAACAGGATGTTGCAATGCAAAAGGTGGACAAAATCGAAAAGGGTGAATGCAGGACTAAAGGTTTTATACTTGAAAGCGCGTAGTATATGGAATAAGGGAGATGAACTTGCAGCACAGCTACATATCGGCGTGTAAGAAGTTGTGGGCATCACTGAACAGTGGCTGAGAGAAGATTTTAACTGGGAGCTTAATGTCCCAGGATTCACTTTGTACTTGGAGGACAGGCAGATAGGCCGAGGGGTTGGTGTGGCTCTGTTGGTAAAAACAAAATGAAATCAAATCATAAAAAATAGGTGACATAGTGTTGTAAGGTGTTGAATCATGTGGGTGGAACTAACAAACGGCGAAAATAAAGAAAATACCCTGAAGGAAGTGATATAAAGACGTCCAGACCAGAGTAAAGATGTGGTTTGAAAATGACGACGGGAGATAGAAAATACATGCCAAGCGGGCAATGTTCCGATCATCATGAGCGATTTCAACATACAGGTAGATTTAGAAAATGAGGTTGGTGCCAAATCCGAACAGGGGGCATTTCTGGAATGCCTCCGAGATGGCTTTTCGACCAGCTCTGGTTGAGCCCACTGCGGGATCAGCTGTTCTCAATTCGGTGTTGTGCAATGAACAGAAGTTGATTGTAGATCTTAAGGTAAAGCAACTCTTCGGGATAAGTGATCATAGCATGATAGAATTCACCATGCAGTTTTGTCTTATCGTCTTATACCCTGATTATTTTCAATGCATTTCAATCTTCTCTTTCAAGTCAGCACATTGCCGGGTTTTTCATTTTGATTTATGGAAGTTGTGTGTCTCTGGAATTGTTATAAGTTGTTGTCACTTCTTTATCCGGACGGGCATCATGTATCAGCCCTGTCTGTAATAATGGACCGGTCTTAATGTAATTGTAGGACTCCGACTCTCAAACTGGATCAGGGTCTCTCTGTAGTAACGTGCGCTGCCTTTTATGGGTTGGCATTTTAAAGCGAGAACTTGGTGAATGACGCTTGCCACCTGATTTCCCCTGTACCAGTAATCAAACTGAGTTAATAGACAATAGACAATAGGTGCAGAAGTAGACCATTCGGCCCTACGAGCCTGCACCGCCATTTTGAGATCATGGCTGATCAATTACTATCAATACCCGGTTCCTGCCTTGTCCCCATATCCCTTGATTCCCCTATCCATAAGATACCTATCTAGCTCCTTCTTGAAAGCATCCAGAGAATTGGCCTCCACTATCTTCCGAGGCAGTGCATTCCAGACCCCCACAACTCTCTGGGAGAAGAAGTTGTTCCTTAACACTGTCCTAAATGACCTACTCCTTATTCTCAAACCATGTACTGGACTCTCCCAGCATCTGGAACATATTTCCTGCCTCTATCTTGTCCAATCCCTTAATAATCTTATATGTTTCAATCAGATCCCCTCGGAATCTCCTTAATTCCAGCGTGTATAAGCCCAGTCTCTCTAAGCTCTCTGCGTAAGACAGTCCAGACATCCCAGGAATTAACCTAGTGAATCTACGCTGCACTTCCTCTACAGCCAGGATGACCTTCCGTAACCCTGGAGACCAAAACTGTACACAATACTCCAGGTGTGGTATCACCAGGGTTCTGTACAAATGCAAAAGGATTTCCTTGCTCTTGTACTCAATTCCCTTTGTAATAAAGGCCAACATTCCATTAGCCTTCTTCACTGTCTGTTGCACTTGCTCATTCACCTTCACTGACTGATTAACAAGGAATCCGAGATCTCTTTGTATTTCTCCCTTACCCAACTCTACACCGATCAGATAATAATCTGCCTTCCTGTTCTTATTCCCAAAGTGGATAACCTCACACTTATTCACATTAAACGCCATTTGCCAAGTATCTTCCCACTCACCCAGCCTATTCAAGTCACCCTGAATTCTCCTAACATCCTCATCACATGTCACACTGCCACCCAGCTTAGTATCATCAGCAAATCTGCTGATGTTATTTTCTATGCCTTCATCCTAATCGTTAACGTAAATGGTAAACAGCTGTGTTCCCAATACCGCGCCCTGCGGCACCCCACTCGTCACCAGTTACCATTCCGAGAAACACACATTCATCGCTACCCTTTGCTTTCTATCTGTCAACCAGTTTTCTATCCATGTCAATGCCTTCCCCCCGATGCCCAGAGCTTTGATTTTACCCACCAATCTTCTATGTGGGACCTTATCAAATGCCTTCTGAAAATCGATGTACATTACATCCACTGGATCTCCCCCGTCTAAATTCCTGGTTTCATCCTCGAAAATCTCCAAAAGTTTAGTCAAGCATAACTTACCCTTGGTAAATCCATGCAGGCTCGGCCCAATCATATCACTGCTATCTAGATATGCCACGATTACTTCCTTAATAATGTACTCTAGCATCTTTCCCACCACCGATATCAGGCAGACATGTCGATAGTTCTCCCTCCCTCCTTTCTTAAAAAATGGGATTAGCCATTCTTCAATCCTCAGGAACTGGCCATGAATCTAAGGAACATTGGAAAATGATTATCAATGCATCCGCAATTTCCAGGGCCACCTCCTTTAGTACCCTAGGGTGCAGACCATCTGGACCTGGGGATTTGTCAGACTTCAGTCCCATCGGTCTTCTCATCACCGTTTTCTTCCGAATATCAATCTGTTTCATTTCCTTTGTTATCCCTATGTCCTTGGCCCATCCATACATCTGGGAGATTGCTTGTGTCTTCCCTAGTGAAAACAGATCTACTCATTAAATTCTTCTGCCATTTCTCTGTTTCCCATAACAATTTCACCCAATTCATTCTTCAAGGGCCCAACATTGTTCTTAACTATCTTCTTTCTCTTCACATACCTAAAAAAGCTTTTGCTATTTTCCTTTATATTCCTGGCTAGCTTGCGTTCGTACCTCATTTTTTCCCCGTATTGTCTTTTTAGTTAAGTTCTGTTGTTCCTTAAAAACTTCCCAATCACCTGTCCTCCCTTAGCTGTGTCATATTTCCTTTTTTTTAATTCTCTGCAATCTTTGACTTCTTTGTCAACCACTGTGGCCCCTTTCCCCCCTTGGAATCCTTCCTTCTCTGGGGGATGAACTGATTTTGCACCTTGTGCATTATTCCCTAGAATACCTGCCATTGCTGTTCTACTGTCTGTTCTGCTAGGCTATCCGTCCAGTCAACTTTGGCCAGCTCCTCCCTCATGGCTCCATAGTCTCCTTTGTTCAACTGCAACACTGACACCTCCGATCTGCCCTTATCCTTCTCAAATTGCAGATAAAAGCTTATCATATTATGATCACTACCTCCTAATGGCTCCGTTACTGCAAGATTGCATATCAAATCCTGTTCATTACATAACACTAAATCCAGAATAGTCTTGTCCCTGGTCGGCTCTCGTACAAGCTGTTCCAAGAATGCATCCCGCAGGCCCTCTACAAACTCCCTATCCTGTGGTCCAGCACCAAGTTCACCTGCATGTTGAAATCCCCCATAACTACTGCGACATTACCTTTGCCACATGCCAATATTAACTCCCTATTCAACTTGCACCCAATATCCATGCTACTGTTTGGTGGCCTGTAGACAACAGCCATTTGTGTCCTTTTGCCCTTACTGTTCCTCAATTCTATCCACACAGACTCTACTTCTCCTGACCCTATGTCCCCCCCCCCCCTTGCAAAGGACTGAATCTCATTCCTCACCAACGGGGCCACCCCACCCCCTCTGCCCACATTTCTGTCCCTACGATAGCACGTATACCCTTGTTAATCTGCTGCAGGATCCTGTGTTGCGTTTGATTGTTTCTGCTTTCTCGTGAGATTGTCAGCTTGAATTTGTTGTTCTTCTGTATTTTATATTGGTTCAGAGTTCACCACCTCGTGTTGCCCCTTTCCTGAGCAACGTTCTCCAACTCTGAGCCAAACTTTCGACGTTTCCTTGTCGACATCGACTCTGTTCAGATCGTGGGGATGTCCTCCACCGAGGGTCATGTTCTTCCATTGGATATCTCTTTCTTCCAAAGTGATAATGTTGTCATCTTTTCTATACTGTGCTTGCATTTAATTTTAATGGTGTGGTATCCATATCAGAATTCCACATGCTCGCGTTGATTGCTAAAACCTGTCTTCCTTGATGAAAAGTTATCTTTCGAAGTTTCATCTGACTAGTGTGTAAACTTATTGCGTCTGTTATTCTTCTTCCGCCTCCGTCCGAGGTAAGTGCGCTCGTGTATATAGGGTTTTCTAAACTTTGCACGTCAGTTGTTATTTTTCTTTATCAGTTTTCCAGATCTGTTTCGAAAAACAAATATAACGTGGTTGCGGCCAAACTGTGTGTTGCCTTTGTAATGCTTTCGCTATTGTGCTCCTTCTGGCGCATTTTCTTAATCCCTGAAGTGATTTATTTCCATTTATCACACTGTAATCCAATTCTTTTACAGTATGATATCCCAGGTGTTTATCTGTTTCATTTCCACCCATTAGGTGTATCGGAACTTGCTGCTCGACTCGCTCTACTGCACCTTTCATTATGTTTAATGCTCTGCGGTTATGCAGTCCAAATGACACGTTTCTCTAGTGTGGGGCAGAATTAAATAACTTTTGGTAGTCAACATAACCACATGAAAGCTTTCAGGTATTCATTCGGGCTTGATTTAGAATTACAGATTCTATTATCAGTTATCTTTACTTATTTTCACACCATCACGGCACACTTTCTGCTCTTCTGTAATTATATTGTGACCCTTGTAGGCCACACTTAAAGCATTTGGGAGCCATATCTCGGAAAACGTGTGCTGTCGTTGGAGAGAGTCCAGAGGATGTTCAAGAAGATCATTCCGGGAATGAAGGGGTTAAGTTATGAGAAGCGTTTGAAATCCACCGACAGTGGAAAAGTCTACGTACGGTGATTGAGGACCGGACTTTTCGTATGCTGGTGATAGACATAAAGGAGGGCACAGCCTCAAAACTGAGGAGCGATCTTTTAAAATAGTTAAGGAGGATTTTATTTAGTCAGAGAGCAGTGAATCTGTGGAATTATTTGACACAGACGGCGGTGGGTACAGTTAAGGCAGAAGCTAAAAGTTTGCTGATCAGTCAGGGCATTATAGGATGTGCCGAGAAGGCAAGTGCATGGGGTTGAGTGAGAACCGGGATCAACCATGATAGAACGGCGGAGCAGACTTGATGGGCTGAATGGCCTAATTCTATTCCTATGTATTATGGTCTTATACAGTGAAGAATGACACAAAATACTTCGGCCGCTATTTCTTTGCTCTATCACAGCATCATCTTCCAGTGTACAATGTCAACTCGCCTCTCTTTTACTATTTATATATATGAACAGCTCTTGATACTTGATATTATTGGCTCGCTTACCTTAATTTTTCATCTTGTCTCTCCAGTGTTCTATTTTTGGTTGTCTCCTGTTGGTTGTGTGAAAGCTTTCCAATCCTCTAACATCCCACTGTTTTCTTGCAACGTTATATGACCCCGCTTTTGTTTTTTTTTATCAAAAACAGGAGAAAATCTGAGGACGCTGGAAATCCAAGCAACACAAACACAAAATGCTGGATGAACCTAGGGAGGCCAGGCAGCATATATGGGAAATAGCAAACTGTCGACGTTTCAGGACGAGACACTTTATCAGGACTGGGGGAAAAAGGGATGAGACGTCAGAGGGAGAAGTGTTGGGGTGAAAGGGATGGAAGAAGTGATCGGTGATAGGTGAAACTGGGAGAGTGGGAGTAAAGAAGGAAACAAAAACTCCTTAGAATATAATTTTCTTAACGATTCTTGAAAGCTCATTGCTAATGCCTCCACATCTCTTCCGCCACCTCTTTAAGATCCCTGGAGTGTACACCATCTGTTCGAGGTGACCTATATACCTTCAGACCTTTCCTGTTTCCCAAGAACCTTCTCCAGTGTAACATAACTTTACACATTCTGACCACTGATATCTGAGGCTTCCATATTCCTGGCAGGGTCTTCCACGGATAAGAGTGATGTACAATACTTACTCATTTCATCTGCCATCCCTTTGCCCCTCCACCCCATTGCTACTTCTCCAGCATTATTTTCCAGTGGCTGCATTTCCAATTCTGTCTGTCTTTCACAGTATATGTACCTGAAGAAAACTTTGGCATCCTCTTGAATATTACTGCCGAGCTCACGTATGTATTCCATCTTTTCCTTCTTAATTATTTTAGTTGCATTATGTTGGTTTTTAAAAGGTTCCCAATTCTCTAACTTCCGAGTAATTCTTGCTCTATGCCCTCTCTTTGTTTCTTGTATTGTCTTTGATTTCTCTTAGCAGACACGGCTTTGTCACCTTCAGAATACTACATCTTCTTTGTGATGTATATATCGTGTGCCTTCCTAATTTCTTCCAGAAACTCCAGCTATTGCAGCTCTGTTTTCATCCCTGCCCGTGTTCTTTTCAAATCAATTTTGACCAGTTCTTCTGTCTTGCTCTCAAATTCTCAAATTCCACCTCTGACTTTAATGTCAGGGTAATATTAATGTCACCTTCTCTAATGTCAGGGTGAATTTGATCGTATTAAGATCACTGGCCCATAAGGGTTCTTTGAACTTCAGTGACCTAATTAATTCCGGTTCATTACAATACCAAATAAGGAATAGCTGATTCCCAAGTAGGCTCAACCACGAGCTGCTCTAAAAAAGCATCTTGTAGGCACTCTAGGAATTCCTCCTCTTGAGACCAACACCATCCTGATATTCCTAATCTCCTGCATGACAATCCACCATGACTATTGTAACATTGCCCTTTTGGCACGCATTTTCTATCTCCCATTGTAATCTGTGGACCACATACTTACTACTGTTTGAGGATCTGCATACAATTCCCATCAGGGATTTTTTTTCTTCACATTTGTTGTTCCTTAATTCTACCCACAAAGATTCCACACCTTCTAAGCCTTCTACACTTTCTACTGATTTTATTTAATATTTTAACAACACAGCCACACAGCCTTCAACCGGCTTGTTATTTCAAGAGACACATAAGTATTTGGGAAACAGGATGAAGATGTTAGAAATCTAGAAAAATTCACACAATGCGCTGGAGGAGCTCAGCAAGTCAGGCAGCATCTATGGATGGGAATCAACATTTAGGGCCAAGACCCTTCTTTGGGACTCCTGATACCCACGTTTCAAAATAAAATCAACAAGCAAAGAAAATAGAAAATAGTGGGACGTAGGGGAAAGCTTGGTGAAAATTTAGTTCAAGGCCGAAAAAATAACCTGCCAAATAGAGCTCAATAGTTAACAAATACAACAAAGGCAATAAACACTGTCAGCAATATCGATATTGACTTCTTAATGGAAATATCTTGGTTCTATTTCAATCAGTAAAATTCACGAAGATAAATAAGAACTGAAATGACAACTTTAGGAAAGTCTATTTTCTGTCAGAGCCACTTAGATTAGCAACTACCTCGGACAGAAGGAGGTAGAAGAACAACACACATGAGAAACAATCACACAACAGTCAGATGAAACTTTTAAGTATATATTTTCATAAAAAATTAACAGGGTTCCGCACTCCATGTGTGTAAATGCAATCGTGAATAGAAATACAGACCAGAAAACTTAAATGAGAGGCCGTCTCAGAAAAATAAATCATCACTCTCGAAGAAAACATTAACCAGTCGAAAGAGTATGACCCTCCACGGGAGACATCTGAGCAGAATCGATGGTGACAAGGAAGCATCAAGCACCTGACTGAGAGTTGTAGACCTCTTCCCAAAAACAGAGGGGTTCATGTGGAAATACAGGACAAGGTGGTCAACGAAAAGAAAAAAAAAATGCATACAATAAAAAAGAAGGCAATCAATGCAGAAAATCCCAAGAGAAACCAGACGCAGTCCAACATATTCCAGGACCCTGCAGCAGTTTAACTCAATCTGATTACTTACGCAGGTACAATCAAGTGGCAAATATCGCTCACCTCAATCTTGCTTTAAAATGCAAATGAGAAATGACCACCATAACTTCAGTATGGCAAAATAAATTCAAGCCTGATCCAGTTCGGGACAGAATCTCACATTTTATATGACAATCAATACATTATTACAGATAGGATAATCTAAAATATCCACACGGATATAATATTATAGGATTACCAAGCAGGAACAACTTCCTCAATAGATATAACCTTTCTCAACACAACATGTGCCTCCAGACAATGGGGCACCTCACCACAGGCATTGTTTGTGTCATCAGTCAGACAAACAAAAGATTTTCTCTGTCAATCTGCTTCCAAATGTTGCTCTTCCGTCATTCGTTGGCACGCCCCGCTGCTGATTCCCTTCTCCTCATCACGTTCTTAACCCGACCATCGTCCAGAACCCCAAACTCTACCTTGTGCGGACCCGCCTCTGGTTTCTGAACCTGGTCCGTTGAACATCCAAACTGAGGGTTTCCCATTCCGATTTCAGTCTTTGGGACAGTGGTGTTCTCTAGCAACCTTTCAGAAGCAGAGAGAATGCCCCATAATGTGCAAATGAGCCACGAATAAGGAGGTTAAATCCCTATGTCATTCTTCCTCGGTCCGGAGATTTGAGGGGCAAACAATATCTCAGACAGAACTGCAATCAGATCGACTTGTTTAGTCTGCAGCAAATTCAAGGGAATTTCACCCACGGAATGGTGACTGGAACCCGTCACCACAAGGAGCGTGACAGATGAACAACAGGGGAGGATTGATAAAGACTGTCGTGGGACAGAATCCCTGGCCGGGTCCAGCAGGCCTGAGTACACTAGCTGCGTTATAAATTCACTAAGTACCAAATCCAGAGATTAAAATAAACTGACTTATTTGTCACAGATCCAGAATATTAAACTTCAGTCCCATTAAAGTTGAATGTGCAGCAGAAGAAACTCCTCCCATGCCCAGTGACCAGGGTGCAGAACTGGGTGTGGTGAGCAGCAGAAATAATTGCAGAGTTCATCACCGACAGTCACTCCAGAAATTGCATTCAGCAATGGTGATGGACACATATCCCGCACGCAGCTTACTGAAGCTTTAACGCCAGTGTGAACTCGGCAGTGCGTCACAAGGTTTCACTGCTCACGTAATGGCCTCTCTGTAATGTTTCACTGCTGAGGTAATGGTTTCTCTGTAGCAGCAATGTTTAGGTTACGAGTAGAGATAACAGGGTTTTGGAGTGCGGGGCTTTCCAATGACAGAGGTATTATTTCTTGTGAGTCTGGAAGAGATATTACAGCGGTCTTTTGCGGGGAGCGATGAGCAGATGCAAATGGAGAGAGTCAGCCCTTCTTCTATTCTTTAAATTTTCTTTAATAATGCTATGGTCAAAGTAAGAATTATAAAGCTCAATCGTCTAATCACATATTGTGTACTGTCTGTTATTTCGGGGTACTGATTTGTAACAGGGGACACATCAAGCAGCATCCACCCAAACGATACTGAGAAGCCTCAGTATCTCGAAGAAATTTTACTGGTACCGGGGCTGACCCTTCATTTACCAATACAAACCTATCTGACATAAAATGATCGAACCCCTTCTTAACTCAGTCAGACCTCTCAGTCCGTAACTGAGCCTCATCAGAATGTTCAGAACCCTGTGGGTTTATAGGTGCTTCAACATACTGACCACGGGCATTTGGGACTGCGTCCCATTGCTTTTTCTTCTTCAGGACGGAACAATTAGCCATCATATAACCAGCTTTCTTGCAATCGTAACATGTAAGACCAGAATATTTCTCCTTCAACCGTTTCCCTTCATCCTTACTCTTGCCAGTAGTCACAACTTTAATTTCTGGTTTACCCTGGCTATCCCTGCAACTCTTTTGGAAACTCTTATTCGAGGTAAACTTAATCTTATGAGTTAAAGCAAACTCATCTGCTAATCTACCAGACTCCTGCAAAGTGGCAGCATCCTTTTCATCTAAATACGTCTTTATGTCATCAGGGACACACCTTTTGAATCCTTCAATTAAAACCAACTCTATCAAGCTGTTAAAATTATCATTCACATTTTTATATGTGAAACATTGGGTAATACACATAATCTTCTCATAAGCAAGTTCCATATAAGTCGGGTTCACAGATTTCCTTACATTTCTAAACTTCTGCCTGTATGCTTCTGGGACCAACTCGTAAGCTTTGAGCACAGCCTGTTTCACTATGTCATAATCAGCTGCTTAATCAACTAACAAAGCAGAATAGGCTTGCTGAGCCTACCCCTTAATCACACTTTGTAAGAGAATAGGCCTTTTTTTTTATTTGTTAAGAGGAGTTGTGGTTTCATGATTATATTTGTAACAGTGTAACATTCTACTTCAAGTCAAGTCAAGTAACTATTATCGTCATTTCGACCATAACTGCTGACACAGTACATAGTAACAATGAGACAAAGTTTTTCAGGACCATGCTGCTACATGACACAGTAAAAAAACTACTTATCTGATTTTCACAATATATACTTTTGTTGCCGTTTATACATCTTTCGTATTATCTGTTTGCTAAAACCTCCTCTGATTTGTATATTTTATTGGAAAATCAATAAAAAGATTGAAAAATGAATGAAATGAGAATAGGCCAACTCTCGTTTGGCCACTTTAAACTCTGAGCAACCTTCTCTAAACGCTGAAAATATTTAACAACCTCTGCCTCGTCAAACGCAGGTACCAATTTATCTTCCCGACTGGCCTCAAACCTATCACCAGAATACCTTTCCTGCAATCTTTCTATCCTTTCCAGCTCGAGCAGCCTCTGTCTTTTTGCTTCCTCGCTGTGTTTCTGCCTCTCTACCCTCAACTTGCCTCTGTCTTACTGTAGCTTCCATCATTATTTTTTCTAACTTCTACGGGAGCTCAAGCTCACGAGGTTTACTTTCAGGAAACACCTCCAATTCCTCCACTTTAAACACACCCTCAGATACATAATGTTCAGCTATTACACTCTGCATCTGATCCCTCCACATTGTCGATTTCACCTTACAAGTTTTAACCTTTTAGCAATACTCAACAACTCAATCCGTCTGGCATCCTCTAATGCCTCAGAGGTTGGCGCTTATACAAACCTAACAGCATCTGCTGCTGATTTTCCACACACAATTAAATCAAGAGGGATTTCCCCAATGAAATCGATAATAAATCAATCAATACTCCCCAAATGTGTTCATATTTCGGATGCAGGCCCCGATTTTATTACGAACAGTAAAACTTTAGAAACAAACCAGCAGCAATAGAGTTCACACTAGAGTCTGTTTTTTTTGTAAAAAAAACACTCTCTTTATTAGTATCTACTTATTATATAGAAACTTGAGCAAGATAAACAAAACTTAACAGAGTACTGTGTATATATGTGTGTAAATGTAACTCCCAAACTATTGATATTAGGGGAATCAAGGCTTGGAGTCTTGAGATGGTAAAGTACGAAAGTTCAGTTCATTCACGGAATAGGTGATGTGAGAAAGATATTTTTAATCCAGGGTATATGTCGAGAGAAGGCAATAATGTCGAATCCCACAGGATCCACGGTGGTAAAACGAGACAACAGTCGCTGTAGATTTTATCCGTCGTTCCAAATCCACATACAAATGATCACCGAAAGTGACTTGTCACAATAGGCATTGTCTTCAATTAAATTACCACACTACACCCAGGCAAGGTTTAACACATCAGTGATCTTCACAGGATACCCCAAATCAGATCCTATGCATCAAACGAGGTTACCACCACACATTCGATGTACTTTACGCTGAATCGATAGTTAACCCACCCTTGTAGGCATAGGAAAGTCACAAATAGTGAACCTTGGCCACTAGTTCCTTTGTTTCTTCTCCTTCTTTTCTGTCTGACTCTAAGTGTCTGTGTCCTCGGTTAAAACTAAACAAGCTGCGAGTCAGACTCTCTCTCTCTCTCTCTCTCTCTCTCTCTCTCTCTCTCTCTCTCTCTCTCTCTCTCTCTCTCTCTCTCTCTCTCTCTCTCTCTCTCTCTCTCTCTCACACACACACACACACACACACACACACACACACATAAAACATAAAATACAGTTCACAGCAAAGGAAACGTAGGGATTCATAACAACGACCACTCACTAGTGTGAACTGCCTGTTGTGCCAGTAGTTGGGATGACTGAATGAATCTCTTCCCACATTTTGAGGAGGTGAACGGCTTCTCACCAGTGTGAGCTCGATGATGAACCAATAAGTTGGATGACAGAGTGAATCTCTTCCCACAGAGGGAGCAGATGAACGGCTTCTCCCCGGTGTGAACTCGCTGATGATTCAGTCGGGTGGATGAGTGAGTGAATCCTTTCCCACAGACTGAGCAGATGAACGGCTTCTCCGCACTGTGAACTCGCTGATGACTCTGTAGGTGGGATAACCGAGAGAATCCCTTCCCACAGACTGAGCATGTGAATCGCCTCTCCCCAGTGTGAACTCGCTGGTGTGTCTGTAGGTTGCATGACAGAGAGAATCCCTTCCCACAGACAGAGCATGTGAACGGCTTATACCCAGTGTGAACTCGCTGATGACTCTGCAGGCTGGATGATTGAGTGAATCTCTTCCCACAGACTGAGCAGGTGAATGGCCTCTCCCCAGTGTGAACTCGCTGGTGACTCAGTAGGTGAGATGAACGAGTGAATCTTTTCCCACATTCTGAGCAAGTGAACGGCCTCTCCCCAGTGTGAACTCGCTGATGACCCAGTAGGTCGGATGAACGAGTGAATCTCTTCCCACATTCTGAACATGTAAACGGCTTATCCCCAGTGTGAACTCGCAGATGACTCTGTAGGTTGGATGACTGAGTGAATCCCTTCCCACAGTCCGAGCAGATGAATGAACTCTCCCCAGTGTGAACTCGCTGGTGTCTCTGTAAATGGGATGAGTGAGTGCATCCCTTCCCACATTCTGAGCAGGTGAACGGCTTTTCCCCAGTGTGATCTCGCTGATGACTCAGTAGGGTGGATGAGTGAGTGCATCCCTTCCCACAGTCCGAGCAGATGAACGGCTTCTCCCCAGTGTGAACTGACTGGTGAGTCAGTAGGTGAGATGACAAAGAGAATCCTTTCCCACATTCTGTGAAGGTGAATGGCCGCTCGCCAGGGTGAGTTGACTGATGACTCAGTAGGGTGGATGACTGAGTGAATCCCTTCCCACATTCTGAGCAGGTGAACGGCTTTTCCCCAGTGTGATCTCGCTGATGACTCAGTAGGGTGGATGAGTGAGTGAATCCCTTCCCACAGTCCGAGCAGGTGAACGGTTTCTCCTCAGTGTGAACTCGGTGGAGAGCCATTAGGTGAGATGACCGAGTAAATCCTTCCCCAAAAAATTCAACAGATGACCGGCCTCTGCCCGGTGGAAACTGACTGTTGTGTCCACAGGTGGGATGACCGACTTAATCCCCTCTCACACACAGAACAGGTGAATGGCCTTGCCCAGCGTGAATTTGCTGATGTAGCTTCAATTGAGGTGACCGAGTGAATCCATTCCCACTGAGTGAGCAGGTGAACGGTCTTTCTCCTGTGGAAAATGACGGGCGTGCCAGTTGGTCAGATGACCTAGTTGATCCCTCCCCACAGTCTGAGCAGGAAGGACGGTCGACTCCACTTTATAAATATCTAGATAGATATAGCAAAACTGGCGTGTCGTGTTTGAGATTCCTGGAGACAAATTCCTTCTCGTTTTTAACCTGTAAAAAGATTTACAAAATCCATCAATGGGCGTAGGAAAACATTTCAGATGAGATCACTTCAGTTGCCAAGGTGTGATCTGACATCACACTGTTACATTGAGGGTCAACCCAAGTTGGACAGAGAAATCATCTCCTGACTGGGCACAGTGCTGGTATCTGGAATGACCATCAGACTGTCTGATGTCCTTCCTTTCTCTAAAAGAATGGGGCATTTCTGCCATCTCCAATTCGTGACGTGGCTCAGTTTGACTCTCTCCATGGGTATTATCCCCATTTCCCACTGAGCTGCATGGGTTCCTGGCGTCACAGTAACTGAAACACTCTCCCGGAAATAGACTTTGTTGACATGCAGCTGGGATTTTCTTTTACCTGCTGTCAATTTAAAGTTCCAACAGTTTTAGAGCTTTCTGAATATTCCCTGCCCGGAGGAATGCTTGGTGCTGGTCCGCACGGCTGATAAAATGAATTATATGAATAATAGTATTATTTCATGTTCTTGTCACAGAATCAAGAAAGGTAAAACACAGAAACAGGCCCTTTGTTTCATCTAGTTTGTGTTGTTCTATTTAAGCAGTCTGTTCCCATACCCCGACCATCCAGGAACCAATACAATCCTCTTATATGTTGAAGTTGTGCACGCATGCACCAGTTAGGTTGTCTGCTCATTCCACACCTGGATGATCGTCTGTTTCAAGAAGTATCCCCTCATGTTCACCTTAATGTTTCACCTTTCACCCTTAATCCATGGCCTCTGGTTGTATTTCCCCCCAATCTCAGTGGGAAAACCCATTTTTGAAAAATGAAAAAGCTTCCATTTACCCCATGTATAACTCTCATAATTTTGGTACACCTTCATCAAATCTTCTCTCAATTCTTCTACATTGCAAGTAATAAAGTCCTGTCCTGTTCAATGTTTCCTAATAACCCAAGTCTTCTAGACCTGGCAACATCCTTGTGAATTTTCTCTGAACTCTTTCAACCGCTTTTATATCTTTCATGTAGGTTCGTGAACAAAACTACACACAATACTCCAAAATGGGCCTCACCAGTGTCTTCGACAAGTCAAGAAAACATCCGTTTATTGTTTTCATTACTTTGGTTCATGAAGACCAATGGGCTGAATTTTTTCCCCATCACTATCTAACTATGATACCAGTTTCAGTGAATTAAGTACATATATTCCCAGGTCCCTTCCTTCTACAAAACTCCTCCGTGCCTGACCATTCACTTTGAGAGACCTCCATTGGTAGATAATACCAAAGTGCAACACCTCACACTTGTCTGCATTAAATACATTTTTCCATTTCTTAACCCATTTTCCCAGCGGGTCCAGATCGCACTGCAAGCCATGATAGTCTTCCTCACTGTCCACTACACGACCAGTCTTGGTGTGATCTACAAATCTGCTGATCCGGTTAAACACACCATTATCCAGATTTTTGATATTACTGACAAACAACATCAGATCCAGCACTGATCCCTATGGCTCACCACTAGTCCCTGGCCTCTGGTCAGAGAGGCAACCATCTGCGACCACACTCTGGCTTCTCCCAAAGCCGGTGTCTCATCCAATTTACTATCTCGTCTTGAATGCTGAGTGACTGAACAGCTGAACAACATTGGTGTCCTCCAATCCTCCAGTATCTCACCTGCCACTAAGGATGATTTAACAGTCTGTGGTAAGGCCCCAATAATTTCTGCACTTGTCTTCCGCAGGGTCCCATGGAACAACTTGTCAGGCCCTGGGGATTGATCCACACTAATTTGCCTCAAACCCCTCCACCTCTGTAATCTGTACAGGGTCCATGAAGTTGATGCAGCTTTGCCTCAATTCTATAGACTCTGTGTCCATCTCCTGAGTAAATACGGATGCAGAAAAAAAATCTTCCACATCTATTTTGTCTCCTCATATGGATTACCATTCAGATCTTCCAGAGGAATAATTTTTCCCTTGCAATCTTTTTGCTCATAACATATCTGCAGAATCCATGAGGATTCTCCTTCACCTTGTCTGCTTAGGCAACTTCATGTCTTCTTTTATTTCTTTCATAAGAGTTCACTTCAACTTCATGTAATTCATAAGTGCCCCATTTATTCCTCTCTGCCTGTAAATGGTCTGAACATCCTATTTATTGATCAGGGAGAGGAAAGCCAAAGGGGTGATAGAGTTGCATGCTGGGAGGTGGAGATAGGTCGGAGTAAAGTAAAGGTGCAGGGGCAATGGGAGTCTGATTAACAGAACAGAGAGTGGACAGGTTGTGGAGGCAGTTGTTGTTCAGTCCTCAGACAAAGTCAGGAATGAAAACGTTGAGCATGGTGCAGTGAATATGCTGAGCCCTGTATATTTCTATACAAGGAGCAGCGTAGGAAAGGCGGATGTGTTCAGGGCATGGATCAACACCTGGAATCAACACTAGGACCTGGCAACTGTGGACTGTGACAGGCTGCTTTATGGCAAAAGTGTGCTTGGTAAATGGGAGGCCTTCAAAGTGAAATCTTGAAAGTACAAAGCGGGTATGCGCTTGTCAGAATAAAAGGTAAAATAGAAACCGTAGGGAAACTTGGATTTCAAGAGATATTGAGATCCTGGTGAAGCACAAAGTGAATGGAGTTGCATAACAGGGATTGGCAGGCAGTTTCTTATGGAGCATAGGAAAAGCAAGGGAACACATAAGTAAATCAGGATGTCTAAAATGTGTGGGAGTCCCACACATTGATTGGGGCTTCCATACTGTTAAAGGTCTAGATGGGTTAGAGTTTGTGAAATGTGTTCAGAAAAGATTTCCAAATCAATATATAGATATACCAACTAGGGAGGATGTAATATTAGATCTCCTATTAGGAAATGAGCTAGGGGAGGTGGACGGAATTGTGTGTAGGGGAACACTTTGTTTCCATTGTTCATAACGTCATTAGTTTCAACTTGATCATGGACAAAGATAGATCTGGTCCTCGGGATGAAGTTATAAACTGGAAAAAAGCCAGATTTGAAGAAATGAGGAAGAATCTAAAACGCGTAGATTGGGACAAGTTGTTCTCTGGCACGAATGTGATTGGTAAGTGGGAGGCCTTCAACGAAGAAATTTTGAGAGTGCAGATTTTTTTTTGTTCTTGTTAGGGGTAAAGGCAAAACGAATAACGATAAGGAACCTTGGTTCTCGAGGGATATTGGAACTCTGATAAAGAAAAAGACATATATGTATAACATGTATAGGCAACAGGGAGGAAATAAGATGCTTGAGGAGTACAAAAAGAGTAAGAAAATATTTGAGAAAGAAATCAGGAGGGTTAAAAGAAGACATGAGATTGCTTTGGCAGTCAGGGTGAAGGATAATCCTAAGAGCTTCTACAGGTATGTTAAGAGCAAAGGGATAGATAAATCCCCTGGACCTGACAGGGTATTCACTCGGACTTTGAAGGAGACTGGTGTTGAAATTGCAGGGGCCCTGAGTGAAATACTTATAATGTCGATATCCACCGGTCAGGTGCCGGAGGATAGCTCTTGCAGTTCCGTTGTTTAAAAGTGGGTCCAAAAGTAAGCCGGGAAATTATAGGCCGGTAAATTTGACATCTGTCGTAGATACATTATTGGAAGGGGTACTAGGAGATAGGGTGATAGACAGGGACTTAACAGGAAAGTGGATGAAGGGAAGGCAGTGGATGTTGTATACATGGACTTCAGTAAGGCTTCTGACAAGGTCCCGCATGGGTGGTTAATTAGGTTGATTCAGTCGCTAGGTATACATGGAGAGGTAGTAAATTGGTTTAGACATTGGCTCAATGGAAGAAGCCAGAGAGTGGTAGTGGAGAATTGCTACGCTGAATGGAGGCCTGTGACTAGTGGTGTGCCACAGGGATCAGTGCTGGGTCCACTGTTCTTTGTCATCTATATCAATGATCTGGATGATAATGTGGCATTAGCAAATTTGCTGATGATACAAAGATTGGAGGTGCAGTTGACAGTGAGGAAGGCTTTCAAAGCTTGCAGAGGGTTGCAGGAATGGGCTGCAAAAATGGCAGATGGAGTTTAATGCGGACAAGTGTGAGGTATTGTACTTCGGAAGGTCAAACCAAGGTAGAACATACAAGGTAAATGGTCGGACACTGAGGAGTGCAGTAGAGCAAAGGGATCGGGAAGTGCAGATTCATAATTCCCTAAAAGTTGCGTCACAAGTAGATAGTGTTGTAAAGAGAGCTTCTGGTACTTTGGGCTTTATGAATCAAAGTGTTGAGCATAAGAGTTGGAATGTAATGTTGTTGTTTAAGACATTGGTGAGACAGAAATTGTGAGACAGAAATTGGTGAGACAGATTGTGTGCAGTTTTGGTCACCTAATTACAGGAAGGATATAAATAAGATTGAAAGAGTGAAGAGAACCTTTACAAGGATGTTGCCGGGACTTGAGAAACTGAGTTACAGAGCAAGGTTGAATAGGTTAAGACTTTATTCCCTGGAGCGTAGGAGAATGAGGGGTGATCTGATAGAGGTGTATAAAATTATGGTGGGTATAGATAGACTGAATGCAAGCAGGCCTTTTCCACTGACGCCAGGGGAGAAAGACAAAGAGAGGTTATGGTTAAAGGGTGAACGGGGAAAAGTTTAAAGGGAACATGGCGGGGGGCTTCTTCACACAGAGACTGTTGGGAGTGTGGAAAGAGCTGCCAGATGAAGTGGTGAATGCAGGTTCACTTTTAACAGTTAAGAAAAACTTGGACAGGGGTATGGAGGGATATGATCCAGTTGTAGGTCCGTGGGACTAGGCAGAAAAATGATTTGGCACAGCCAAGAAAGGCCAAAAGGACTGTTTCTGCGCTGTAGTGTCCTTTGGTTCTACGGATCTAGCCCGCCAGGAGTATCTTATAAAGACCTTATCGTTTCCAACTCGATCCGCACCATCGACAGCCCATTCCACGCACACCATTTGCGTAAAAGAAACTACCCCTGACATCTCCTCTGTACCTACTTACAAGCTCCTTAAAAGTATGCCCTCTCGTGCTATCCATTTCAGCCCTGCGAAAAAGCCTCTGACTATCCACACGATCAATGCCTCTCATTATCTTGTATATCTCTATCAGGTCACCTCTCCTCCCAGGTCGCTCCAAGGAGAAAAGACGGAGTTCACTCAACTCATTCTCATAACGCCTGCTCTTCAAATCCTGGCATCATCCTTGTAAATCTCCTCTGCACCATTTCTATGGTTTCCACATCCTTGTAGTGAGGCGACCAGAATTGAAAACAAGGCTCCGTGGGGTCTGACCAGGGTCCTATATAGCTGCAACATTACCTCTCAGCTCTTAAACTCAATCCCATGACTGATGAAGGCCCAGAGTCAACCTGCGTAACTGCTCTGAGTGCCTTATGGACTCGGACCCCAGGATCCTGTTGATCCTCATATACAAAGACCATTACCGAGGATCTGGAACCCAGAAAGATCCCAGTTACAAACGGCACTTGGCATTTCAGTACTGTTGATGTATGTACAGTATGGGATGAGGTGGAGAGCGCTGGGTGTGACGAGAAGGAGGGAGAGAGAGGCAGAGAGGGAAGGAGGGAGGAGAGGGTTGGGTTGAGAGAGAGTGAGAGAGAGCGAAGTGGGGACAGCTTAGGATGAGCGGTGCATTTAGAGGGTGAGAGAGAGAGGAAGAGTGTGGGATACGGGTGCCAACAGGGAGATTGCATGGGAGAGCAAGGGGAGAGGGTAAGACATTGGAAGAGAGATTGAGAGGGAGAGGGTTAGAAATGGAGGAGCTTACAGAGAGGCAGAGGTGAGAGAGACGATTTTGAGTGAGGTGACAGGGTGCATGAGAGAGGAGGACATGGAGAGGGGAAGACAGAGGGTGACTGAGATTGGGAGTGGGATAGCGGGTGATAGGGGTAGGGACAGGGATTTTGGGATGGGAGAGAGAATGGAAGAGTAAGATAAACAGATGGACAGAGTGTGAGAAATGAAAAGAGGCATGAGAGAGTGAAGAGATGAAGAGAGACGAGAGAGGAGTACGATTTGTCAATAGAGGAGTAGAGGCAGTGGTGAGAGTAGAAAGCGAGGAAAGGGGTGATAGAGAGTGGGAGACTAGTCGAATAGGGGTGTAACAGAGGGGTAGAGAAGGGGGGAAAGGCGATGAGGAAGCAAGGATGATTGAGAGGGGTGATGATAAGGAAGGGGTGAGGGAGAGGCGAGATGGTGACGGCGAGAGGGAGAATGAAGTAAGGGCTGGGGTAGAGGGCCGGATAATGAAGAGGGACTGGGAGGAGGGAGTGATGAGGGGGCCAGTGTATGTAGCCTGGAGTGAGGGGGAAAGGCGAACAGATGGTGTGCCTGATTAGAATTGTTTGACTATCTTTTTATTCAGTACTCACTTGCGCGATCGTAAATCATGTATGTTCACAAGTCACCGAACAAATCCACCGTGAGATTACGTTTCCACGCCGGGAGTTTGACCACGTACGGTTCCGGTCTCCATTTCTGACAGCGGGGAGTTTGACCGCATACTGTTCGGGTCTCCATTTCGGACATCGGGGAGTTTGACCGCATACTGTTCGGGTCTCCATTTCGGACAGTGGGGAGTTTGACCGCATAAGGGGACCTACTGCAGGTCACAGCACGATGCCAACCGCAGCTAATGCCGGGATGTTTCCGTTTCAGATGACGTGAAGAAGGGGTTGATCTCGGGTTTGTGTCAGTCGATGGCTGGTTGCAGTGGGAAAGGGCCGGGACCAAGCCGGACAGCAAACAGATAATTGGTAGGAAGCAGAGGGTGAGAGGCTGTTTCTTGAACTACATTCCCGAGCTTAGTGACGTTCCCTGGGGTTACGCCCATTGTTACTTGTCATCTAGGTCAATAATTTGGTTAAGAAAGTACAGGGTATGGGTGGAGAGTTTGCAGCAAGTTCAAACAATTACTCTTTTTGAAAGACAGTCCGCGTAAATACTCCCCTCTCTTTCCCTCTCCCTACTCAGAACTGACCTGAAGCTACTTCAGGAGATGCAAGATCTTGAACTGAGTAAACTCTGTGAGTGAGATGGACTGGTTTTCAATGGCTGTGCTGCTCGGAGCTTATTACCAGGAGTGATTTTGACTGGGTCTGACAGAGACATAACTGGTTCTTCTGGGCACATTCAGTCTCACTCCAACTATTTCCTACCTTCCTTTGTACAGGCATGTAATGTCTAAAGTGTTTGAGTAAATGAGACTCACCGAACTTTCTCCTGACTGAATCCTGGAATCTCCGATTCGGAAGAGTCCTCTCCAGTTGATGCTGTCAGTCCTCGGGCTGGTTCACTTGTTGCTGTTCCCTCGTCTTCAGTAGTGGTTTGCCTCCAGTTGGGGTTCTTTTTCAAATAAATCTCTCACCGCAGGTCTAACATTAGCATAAAAGATAATGAAGCACGGGACCAAGCTTGTCTACTAAATGTTACTAAGAACAAAACTGACTGATATTTAAATTTTGAAGGCAGATATAATGATCTCAGTGAACAACCTTTTATTGACCCACACACATCACAAAATGATATGGGATAAGAAGGAGCCATCATTCAGTCATGGTAAAACATAAGATACAGGAACACAATTAGGTGATTCCATCCAACTGTTCTGCCCCACCACTCAACCATGGCTGAGAATTATTCCAACAGCATATTCCTGACTTCCTTCTGTAACCCTGACGTGACTTAGCAATCATGAATATATTAATCTATGTCATAAATACACTCAAGGGCAGCCTCAACCTACCCCTGCGGCAACAAATTCTACAGATCAGACAGCTTTTGGCCATTGTTGTTCTTATCTCAGTTTTAAACGGAAGCATTTTTATTCTGAGATTGTGCTGTAAGATTACAGACTCTCCATCTGACGGAAACGTCCTCTCCATGTCCACTGTATCCAGTCTTTTCAGCATTCGGCAGGTTTACTTAACAATATATTGCCCCCACCACCACCACCGTCACTCTGAAATGCATTGAGAACCATCAAATGCTCCTCATACATAAAGCCGATCATTCCAGAGATTATTTTTGTAATCCTTCTTAGCAATAACCGTACTGAACACATTTCCAGGAAAAACAGACAAATAGGTACCAGGATAATTTACAAGGAAAAGTTCTGCTTTGCTCACTGTTCTACTATCACAGAACGAGTCATTTCCATTTGCTTGATTTCCACCGAGTGACAGACAGGTGACAGTGAGGGGGGGGGGGTGGTTTCCAAACACAGTTTGGACACCAAAGCTCACGAGTCTATTTCTACTGTTGTAAAGACGGATCAGCACATTTACTCATAGCCTCTCCCAGTGAGGATGGACTGGTAACCCATCTTCTCCTCAGTAGCAGTCTTTGCTTCCAAAGGAACTCCAGGAAAAAAAAAACCCAATAGATCCCAGACCAGGAATACTCTCTCAACACCTCATAAGTCCAAGCAGCTCGATTGCCGGGTCCTTTTTACCTGGATCAAAAACTGTGATATCCAGTTCCCAACCTCACAGGGTCAAACAGCTGAACCTCATTTAACAACCCTGAGAGTCTCACACATCGTCCCCCCCCCCACATCTCACACTGGGTAGTGAAATAGTGAAATCCCTGATTTCCCCACAACCAATGTCCAGCTGCTCGAAATTTCAGCTTTATTGCAGAAGGAGGACCATCCAGCTCCATCTGTAGAAGCACTAACCAAAGTCATAGCCAAAACACCGACAGGTCCATATGCCTGGAATGCCGATCACAGGATTATAGCCCAAGCACCAACTCTCCAAGTACGCTTTGCTGCCAGTAAAATGCTGCAGTGTGTCAGCCAGTCACAGTTCAATTACCAGCACCTCCACACTAATGCATTCCAGAAAACAAAGAACGATTCTGGAAATGACTCAACGAGGCCAAAGGTACAAAAGAACACTTCACAATGAAGACAACTGTTGCAGGAAAAATTGCTGATGGATAATATTGAGGTGTGGGATACAGGGTGGACAGAAGTTGACCGAGATGGTTGATGTATATCACTGAAGCGGGCGGGGGGTGGGGGTTAGGAGACTGGACAGAGGTTGAACGAGATGGGCCGGGATGAGCAGATGGAACCAGGTGGGAGAAGGGATCAAGGACAATCACTGATGGTCCTCCAGTAACACACAGATACTGAATTAATAGTATATACTACTGCATAAAAGATTCTAAAATGACAAAGTTAGAGCAACCAATAAGAACTTTGCCATATATACTTTGATGCTCACCAATTTTTACATCAACACACCATAGAAGTTTTTTTTTGAAGAAGTTACGAGGAACGTTGACGAGGGTAAGACAGTGGATGTAGTCTATATGGACTTCAGCAAGGCCTTTTGACAAAGTTCCACATGGAAGGTTAGTTAAGAAGGTTCAGTCGTTAGGTATTAATGCTGGAGTAATGAAATGGATTGAACAGTGGCTAGATGGGAGATGCCAGAGAGTAGTGGTGGATAATTGTTTATCGGGATGGAGGCCGGTGACTAGCGGTGTGCCTCAGGGATCTCTTTTGGGCCCAATGTTGTTTGTAATATACATAAATGATCTGGATGATGGGGTGGGAAATTGGATTAGTAAGTATGCCGATGATACTAAGGTAGGAGGTGTTGTGGATAATGAGGTGGGTTTTCAAAGCTTGCAGGGAGATTTATGCCGGTTAGAAGAATGGTCTGAACGTTGGCAGATGGAGTATAATGCTGAGAAATGTGAGGTTCTACATTTTGGCAGGAATAATCCAAATAGAACATACAGGGTAAATGGTAGGGCATTGAGGAATGCAGTGGAACAGAGATCTAGGAATAACAGTTCATAGTTCCCTGAAGATGGAGTCTCATGTAGATAGGGTGGGGAAGAAGGCTTTTGGAATGCTCCCCTTTATAAATCAGAGCATTGAGTACAGAAGTTGGGATGTAATGTTAAAAATGTACAAGGCATTGCTAAGGCCAAATTTGGAATATTGTGTACTGTTCTGGTCAACGAATTATAGGAATGATATCAATAACTTAGAGAGAGTGCAGGGACGATTTACTAGGATGTTACCTGGGTTTCAGCACTTAAGTTACAGAGAAAGGTTGAACAGGTTAGGTCTCTATTCATTGGAGCGTAGAAGGTTGAGGGGGGATTTGATCGAGGTATTTAAAATTTTGAGAGGGATAGATAGAGTTGACGTGAACAGGCTGTTTCCATTGAGAGTACGGGAGATTCAAACTAGAGGACATGATTTGAGAGTTAGGGGGCAGAAGTTTAAGGGAAACACGAGGGGGTATTTCTTTACACAGAGAGTGATAGCTGTGTGGAATGAGTTTCCTGTAGAAGTAATAGAGGCCAGTTCAGTTGTGTCATTTAAGGTAAAATTGGATAGGTATATGGACAGGAACGGAGTGGATGGTTATGGGCTGAGTGCGGGAAGGTGGGATTAGGTGAGATTAAGAGTTCGGCACGGACTAGGAGAGCCGAGATGGCCTGTTTCCGTGCTGTGATTATTATATGGTTATAGAAAATTCCCCATCCAGATACTTCACGCCTTTGTATGGTAACCGCTCCGCCCGTGACTGTGAGGAACCGCGGAGACCTTTGGATACAGATCAGCACATCACAGAAACCATCCACCCCCCTAGACTTCACAGTCGCTCGGTAAAGCAGGCAATGAAATCAAAGATGCCCACAACATGGGACGTTCTCCTTTCTCACCCACCCCAGTCCGGGAGAAGACACAACAGCCAAAAATCTCCAGGTCAAATGCAAGGAGCCTCAGGAAGCGAGGCGAGTTGGGGGAAGTTAACGGGACTCAGGGGCCAACATCAGATTTCCCCAGCACAATAAGAAGGAAGTATCACCACCCATCCGGGAACTTTCAACACACCACGTGATCTTGCATCACAAAGCAAGATCTGCGGCACACAGCCTCACGTGAGCTGTTGGCGGGAGTTCCATTTCAATTTTACGAAAATAGACAGCCTGGGCTCCTGGTTTGGATCATTCAATGTAGATTAAGTGAAGTCGACACATTATTGACGAGGCCATATAACTGGGTACTAAATGAATTATTGGCTTTCAGTTCGGTGCTCACGACCAACATCAGATCTCCTCGCTCGGGATCGGTCTCAATACTACCGATGGGAAAGTGATATCTCTGGCCTGCAGGTAGTGATCCCGAACCCGGCTCCTCGACCCAGGAGTCGAGGGACCTTTCCCTATACCACAGACTGATCGCTTCAGCACTGTGCGGAACCGAAAACACAGTCACCCGGAGACAGTTAGCATGCGCGCAGTGATTGTTGCATCATACGGAGGGCGGGGCCTCGGAAACAGACGCATTTCAGGGAGTGATGAACATGGACTCCAAAATCCTTCTGATCATCGACACTGTTCAGGGTTTTGCATTTAAGGGTATCTCTTTGCATTTAACAGTGTATACTGTCTCTCTGAATTCGACCGAACAAGCTGCCGAGATGATCATCACTTATCAAATCTAACAGAATTCGCTCAGGTCTCTCAGGTATTACCAAGTGCACAAGAACGGGAAGGTACAGGAACAGAGAAGGACTGACTTGTAGCAGCAACACAAGCATGTTCACTCAGATAACACACAGAAAATAAATTACACTATTCTGTCAGTAAGAATATAGAAATGTTTTATGTTATTAATAATATATAAAATACATTGTGTCATGATCAATATACAAATGTACATTTTGTGTCAGTAACAGACTTGGAAATGTTGAATTTGGTTCCTCAGTCAAATAGTTGACTCAGTTTGGGAACAACTGGGCTCCTAGCTCCGGCCCTTGCAACACCCACAGGGACATTCCTCAGTGAACAAATCTGTAATTGTCCCTCACACGTAATAAAACCTGATATGGAAAGGGTCATCGTTCAGTCATGGGAAGACACAAGACAGAGGAACAGAATGAGGAAATTCGGTCCATCGAGTCTGCTCCACCATTCAGCCATGCCTGATATTTATTTCAACACCATATCCCCACCTTTTCCATTCCGTAACGTTTAAGCTAAAATTGTAATGGCTGCCTTTACCCTTCCTTGTGCTGCATTCAATAAATTATCTGGTATTTCCTGGTAACAAAAAACTATTTCAGAAATAATTCAGTAAGGCAAAATACTTCACAATGAAGACAACGGCAGGAGAAAGATTGTTGATGAATAATCATTGGTGAGATACAGGCTGGACAGAGGTTGAACAAGACGGTTGATATATATCATTGAGGTGATGGGATACAGGCTGGACAGAGGTTGAACAAGATGGTTGATATATATCACTGAGTTGGTGGGACAGAGGCTGGACAGAGGTTGACCCAGATCGGCAGGGGATGAGCAGATGGAACCAGATGGGAGAAGGGGATCAAGAGCGATCTCTGATGTTCCTCCCGCAATACACAAATCCTGAAATAATAGTACACACTAGTAGATAACAGATTCCAATATAACAAAGCCAGAACAAACAATAAGAATTTTAGTATGTGCCCTTTTCTACTCTACGCACTTTATCAATGCTCCGCAGGAAGTCTCCCATCCTGATCCTTCACATCTTCATACGGCTACTCTCTCCTCCTTTAAATGAATGAAATAGCGAGAACTGTGGGCACAGATGAGTACATCATAGAATCCAATCTCCCCTCCATCGACTCAGTCAACACTTCCCACTGCCTCAATAAAGCAGCCTATGCTTTAGTGTGATAGAGTCAGAGATGTTCCTGCCAACACGGATCCAGCGATGAGAGAACGTGTGCTCAAGGAATGTGCTGATGTATTAGCAGATGTCCTGTCCAACATTTTCAACATCTCCCTTAGTCAAGCCATTGTCCCCGGATGCTTCAAGACCTCCACAATCAACCCTGTGGCAAAGAAATCATTTGTAGCCTGTCTGAATGATGACCGTCCCGTTGGCCTGACCCACATTGTGATGAAATGTTTCGATCGGCTTGTCAAGCCTCAAATCACAGCCGGCCTCCCCTCATCGCTGGATCCTCTACAGTCTGCTTATCGTCAAAATCGCTCTACGGAGGACGCAATATCCACCACACTGCACACAGTTCTCTCTCACTTGGACAACAAAGACCCTTATGCCAGAATCCGGTACATTGATTTCAGTTCAGCGTTCAATACCATCATCCCGCAGAGACTAGTGGAGAAACTGTCGCTGCTTGGCCTTAACTCTGCCATGTGTCGCTGGATTCTGGATTTCTTGACAGCGAAACCACAGTCAGTCCGTTTTGGCAGGGACATCTCTGACTCCATCACATTGAGCGCTGGATCCCCACAAGGCTGTGTGCTTAGCACATTGCTGTTTACACTGCTAACACATTGAATGTGCAGCCAGATTCAAGGAGAACCTGACGATTAAATTTGCTGATGTTACCACAGTGGTGGGGCTCATCAGCAAAAAAAATGAAACAATGTACAGAGAGGAGGTCAAACACCTGGCGAGCTGGTGCAGTGACAACAACTTGATGCATCATGTCACCAAAACCAAGGAGATGGTCGTCGATTTCAGACGGTCTCAGCCTGAGCACACACCCCTCAGCATCAGCGGCTCCACAGTGAAGAGAGTGGACAACATCAAGTTCCTAGGGGTGCAGATGTCGGACAATTTCCCCTGGTACAGGAACAACAATGGGATTGTGAAACGAGCCCAGCAGAGATTGCACTTTCTGAGGAAGCTTAAACAAGCATCACTCCCCACTAACATCTTAACTATGTTCTACAGAGGCGTGGTTGAGAGTATGCTGACCTTTTGCATCACAACCTGGTACTCCAGCTACATTGTTGCCGACAATAAAACCCCTGCAGCGGGTGGTTAGGGGAGCAGAGAAGGTTATTGGGGTCTCCCTACCTTCTGTCCAAGACCTCTTTCTGAGTCGATGCCTCCAGAAGACACGGTACATCATTAAAGGCCCCTCACACCCTCTCCATGAAGTGTTTGTTCTTCTGCCATCAGGCAAACGTTATAGGAACATCAAAACTAAAACCACAAGGCTACTAAACAGCTCCCTCCCACAGGCAGTCAGACTGCTAAATAGCTGCTCCACCTGACTCTGCTGTGGACACTTTTAACTTGCACTGGACACTTATATCTTGATTTTAACTGAATGCGGCTGTTGTGTTTTACTATTTATTGCTGTGTTTATTATTTAGTGTTGCGTTTGTTATGTTATGATTGCACAGTTCCTGGGAAAAGCTGTCTCATCCTGCCCTGGAGAGCTGGTGTACGGTTAGAATGACAATAAAGTTTCTGAATCTGAATCATGGACAGAAGATGGATGTGAACTTCCCAGTCCCCCCGGGAGGACGTGAGAGATCTGGATCTCACTGTCCTGTCTGAATGGGGAAAGATGAAACTACTCATACACGTGGAGCAGTGTCCCGAGGGTTCAATTACTCTGCTTAACCCTCTCTGTCTGCAAGAACATAATAGGCCGAACGGCCGCTTCCAGTGTTCTGCAAACATGTAAAACAATTATCAACGCCAGGCGTCGATCCAGGTGAAGTTTGGATCCGGTACCGGGCCGGGTGATGGAGGTAAAGTTCCCCAGGTACATCTTAATGGATGGGTTCAGTCTCATACCGCTCCTGGGACCAGAACACCAGGGGCTGAGCGGCGGCTCATCTCAGGCAGTTCGGTGTGAAGGTCCCCTAACCCGGACCGACCACGACAGGTTGTGTCCAGGAAGCGGGACGAGGCCGCCAGTTCGAGGAGGTTGACGGGACTCTGCCCAACAACAGGGTCCCCTCCCCCGGGATCGGCTTCAGTACTCACCGATGGGAAATTGTCGGTCGCGTTCACCCCTAGTGACTGCCTCAATACTGACCGATGAGAACTTGATCAAATTGTCCCGCAGACAGCAATCGGTCCTCCGGCTCCCAGCAGACGATCCGCTTCAACAGAGAACGGAAAGAAAACCCCGCCCATCCGGAGACTGTGAGAGCGGGGGCGGGGCTTCGGAAACTGAAACCTGAGATACTGTAGATCTGCTTTTGAAATGGGAGCGATAACCTGGATCACGTGACGGGTGGAGGGTCTCCCGTCTGAACCGGTGACTCTGCTCCTCGCCCCTCACACTCTGCCCGACCTACCTGTCGCATTTTACACCAAGTATATTTTTAATTTTTCCTGCTGTATCTTCCCGTCCACATCTCTCCACCTCCCGGTTCTCAGAGTTACGGGTTCGATTCATATCCCGGTCCGATCCACAAATCCCACACCTCGAGGAATGCAGGTTTCATTGAAGTCGCTTCTATATTTATAAACACTCATTTCTATTCACATTCCTCCGGAGCCTCACTGGACAGGAAAACTGAAACATCAAGTGAGAAACAGGAAGAGGAGGACATTCCGCCCCCAAACCATCAATAAAAATGCGGCTGCTCTCCCATCTCAGCCAGATGTTTCTGCCCGATCGTCATTTTCTTGATCCCTTCCATCTCCACACATCCGTCGGCCTCTGTCACTAATCCCACCTTCCCAACTCCCCTTCACGTGGATCCACCTCTCACTCCCCATCTCATGCCCCATCCCCACCCCTCACCTCTTTTCTCTGAAAATTTCCCGTCCACTCTCACTCCAGAGGGAGGGTCTCGGCACGAAATGTTGACGGTTCATTTCCCTCCCCAGCTGCTGCCCGACCCATTGAGTTCCTCCGGCAGTTTGTTCTTTGGTCTGTATAGCCCGTGTTAGTATGGGGAGCGGGATTTTACACCAAATACTCTGTAGGTGCTGGGGTCAAAGAAACATGCACAACACGCCTGGAGGAACTCAGCAGGTCGGGCAGCATCCGTGGAAACGAGCAGTCAACGTTTCGGGCCGAGACCGTTCGGCAGCACTGAGAGAGAGGGGGCAGGGGCCTTATAAAGAAGGTGTGGGGGAGGGTGGCAAAGAGATGGCTGGTAGGTGCCAGGTGAAAAAACGGTAAGGGGAATGATCAAGATGTGGGGGAGGGGAAGCAAAGAGGGGATAGGCAGGAAAGGTAAAGAAGGAATGTGAGGGGAAAGCACTATGTGTAGCAGAAGAAGGCAGAACGATGACAGAGTTGATAGGCAGCTAGAGGAGGAGGCAGAGTGAAACTGGGATGGGGCCACATGCAAAAGTGCTATTCCCTATTCCGATTTCCCCGGTCTCCGCTGCATCTGCTCCCAGGATGCGGCTTTCCGTTCCAAGACATGTCAAATTCCCTCTTTCTTTAAGTATCGTGGTTTCCCTTCTGCCGTCATCAATGAGGCCCTCACCCGAATCTCCTCCAATTGACGCACTTCGGTCCTAAACTCATCCTCCCGTCACCACAGCATGGACCGAGTCCTCTTGTCCTGACGGAACACCACCCCCCCAGACTCCGGATCCAGTATTTGATCCTACGCAACTTCCGCCACCTTCAACAGGACCCCATCACCAAGCACATCTTTACCTCTCTACCCCTCTCTGCATTTCGCAGGGATCGTTCCCTCCGCGAAAGCTTGGTCCACACGTCCCTCCCCACAGATCTCCCAGCTGGTACTTATCCCTGCAAGCGTAAGTGCTACACCTGTCCCTACACCTCCTCTCTTACCACCATTCAGGGTCCCAAACAGTCCTTCCAGGTGAGCCAACACTTCACTGGTGAGTCTGTTGGGGTTATCTATTGGACCCCGTGCTCCCGGTGCTCCACATCGGCGAGACCCGACGCAGACTGGGGCACCGCTTCGTCGAGACAGGATCTCCCGGTTCCCATTCATTTCAACACCGTTTCACGTTCCCATTCGGACATGTCGATACATGGCCTCTTCTAACGCCATGGTTAGGTCAAACTCAGGCTGGAGGAGGAACACCTCATACACCTCATAGGGTAGTCTCCTGCCCCTTGGCATGAACGTTGAATCCAAAGCAACGCGCACAAAATGCAGGTGAATCTCAGCACAACAGGCGGTATGTATGGAAAAGAGTAAACAGTCGACATTTTGGACCCAGCCTTTTACATTGCTGAGGAGGAGGGGAAGTGATCTGAATGAAAAGGTCGGGATGGAGAAAGAGGGGAGGTGGAAGGTGATTGGTGAAGTCAAGTGGTGGGAAGATTAAGGGCTGGAGAATAAAGAATCGGAGAGTTGTCAATAGGAGAAAGGGAAGGAGGTGACCCGGGGGGAAGTAATAGGCCGGTCAGAAGAAATGGAAGTTCAGAGTGGGGAATAGAGGAATGGGTAGGGGTCGGAATTTGATTACTGGAAGGAGAATTCAATATTTAGACAATCAGGTTGGAGGGTACCGAGATGGAATACAAAGTGTTGTTTCTCCACCCTCTGTGTGGTCTCATCTTGGCACAAGAGGAGGCCATTGATCGAGACCTCGGAATGAGAATCAGAATTAAAATGTTTGGCAGCTGCCATGTTCACCTTGTGGCAGTTGATACAGAGATGCTGGACAAAACAGTCTCCCAATTTATGTCGGGTCTCACCAGTGTAAATGTGGCCGGAGTGGGAGCACCGGACACAATAGATGACCCCAGCCGATTTGCAGGTGAAATGTTGCCTCACCTGGAAGGACTATTTTGTGTCTTAATTGAGCTGAGGGAGAGGATGTACGGGTAGGTGTAGCACTTAGGCCGGATGCAGGGTTAAGTATCTGGAGGAAGATTAGTGAGGAGGGATGAACGAACAAGGGGAGTGTGGAGGGAGTGATCCCTGTTCACCCCTGTTTGTGACATCCTAAGCAGATTTGCATAAATGCAATCCCTACTTTCATTAGCTATCTCTTTACTGCAACACATACGTCATATATTCCATACAGTGAATTCTGAATGCATGCGGGGCTCCACACCAGTTCCTGAAGCCACTGAGGGGCAGTGACCAGAGAGCGATAAACATGCTCAACACTCTGCAGCTCTGTTGGGCTGTTACCCTGGTGATGGAGGAAGTGGCTCAGCAGAACTAAGTAAAAATAGGAAATAAGGAACAACCTCGCATACTTTGAGTTTCATTGTGACAAAGATGAATACTGAGCTCTCAGCCATTTTGCAATGGGGAAGCTAACATTCTAATGACAGTTTAAACCCTGTCTCGAGGTGCCTCCAGTAAATCTATTAGTAGTTGCATCTCTACAGAACATCCAGCAGTACCGAGGCTGTTCCAAAATCAAAACACATTTTTGGATGTTCCAAATGTCAGCTATAGGATATTTAAAAAGGACATCACACAATGTATTGTATTGATTATCGCTAAATGTCCTTTTTTGTTCAATTGTGGTTAAAAAAAACCATTAAACTCTTGTGTCTGCGAATAACCTATTACTACGATCAATCTCCGGCATTGATAGAGGTGATATTCAGATCCTGCTACCGGACAGAAGGATGGAATAGAAAGTCCCCAGATACAACTGAATAAATTGAGATTGTGATCTCAGACCCTAGACTCCGCACCTGTTGAAAACATCGCGTCCCTATCAGTCTATCCAGCCCTCAGAGTATCGTTGACATTTCTGGTTCCAGAGTCACCACCCCTCCATTGAGAACAGCCTCAGAGATCCCAACCTTCTCTCATACATACAAACTTTAATTCCAGAAGCACCCTTGTGAAATTTGAAAACAACAACTGTAATGAGCACACGTTCACGCATAACAGACAAGTTGGCGGCAGGATAATTTACTGCGAGAAACTGTGCTTTCTCTGCCCAGGTACTCTGCAGCTTAATGTGAAAAAGGCTAAGGAGCTGGTGGTGGACCTGAGGAGGGCTAAGGCACCGGTGACCGCTGTTTCCATCCAAGGGGTCAGTGTGGACATGGCGGAGGATTACCAATACCTGAGGATACGAATTGGCAATACACTGGACTTGTCAAAGAACACTGAGGCTGTTTACAAGAAGGGTCAGAACCGTCTGTATTTCCTGAGGAGACTGAGGTCCTTTAACATCTGCCAGATGATGCTGAGGATGTTCTATATGTCTGTGGTGGCCAGTGCTATCATGTTTGCTGTTGTGTGCTGTGGCAGCAGGCTGAGGGTAGCAGACACCAACAGAATCAACAAACACATTCGTCAGGCCAATGATGTTGGGGGAGTGGAACTGGACTCTCTGACGGTGGTGTCTGAAAAGAGCATGCTGTCCAAATTGCATGCCATCTTGGACAATGTCTCCCATCCACTCCATAATATATTGGTTGGGCACAGGAGTACATTCAGTCAGAGACTCATTCCACCGAGATGTAACACTGAGCGTTAGAGGTAGTCATTCCTCGCTGTGGCCATCAAACTTTAGAACTCCTCCCTCGGAGTGTCAGACACCCTGAGCCAATAGGCTTGTGATGGACTTATTTCCACTTGGCAGGATTAACGTATTATTATCAAATTATTTATGGTTTTATATTGCTATATTTCTACATTATTCTTGGTTGGTGCGGCTGTAACGAAACCCAATTTCCCTCGGGATCAATAAAGTATATCTGCCTTTCTGTCTGTCTGTCTGTCTGTCTGTCTGTTTCCTTACTGCCCTGTTAACAGTCACAAAATATCTCCCGGTGTTCGATGTGCCTATCTATGCATGGAGTCGAAAGAGATGGGAGAGATTTTCAACAAATTCTCTGTGCCTGTGTTTCCTTGGGAGACAGGAAGAGACTGTAGAAATGACGATAGCCAGTCAGGTCGTGGATTGTGCACGGATTACACAACAGTTGCTTGCTGTCTTGAGGGGAATTAGGATGGATAAATCCCCAGCAATAAGGTAGAGGCTGCAGGAGCCCTGCCGGACACGGATGTTGCTGGTATTTAAGGAGTAGAGTCACAGGAGCAGGTTTAACAGGTTCGAAATTGTTTCCCTGAAGCAGAGGAGAATGTGAGGAGATGCTAGGAGGGGTTCACAACCTTTTATTTGTCATAGACACCTGCCATTGACGGGAAAGTCTGTGGACCTCTGGTTTGGAAAACCTGCTAGAGGTATACAAAACTAAGATGGTAGAAATAGGATGAATGCCGGTAGGCATTTGCCCTTTATGTTCGGTGTGGTCATGGGTTTGGAGCAAAAAGTGAAATATTTAAGGGGAATCGGAGTAGAAATTATTTCACTCAGAGGGTGGCTCGAATGCGGATGCGGGTTTCAAATGCAGTATATAGGTTAAGTTTGTATGGATGAGGGAGGTATTGGGGGATATTGTCTGGGTGCATGTGGATGGGTCCAGGCAGAGAATGGCACAGACTAGATGGGCCGAAAGGCCTGTTTCTGTGCTGTAAGAGAATGGATTACATTGTGCGTTCTACGCAAGTCTATTTCCCAGGAGCCTTAAAGCATTTCAACGTAATGTTCGAAAACGCTGCAACACAAGAAACACTCTGGAGATAAAGAATATCTGTGGAGAAGAACAAAGTTAATGCTTCAGCTCCAACCCCCTGTAACGGAATGGCTTCAAGCAATTTCTGACCTGATTTCAGGTCTCCAATAACTCGAGTGTTCCTTTAATTTCCAGCTGCTCACAAACAGGCGACAGGTGAGAATACTGAACCCGGGGTAGATAACCAACGATGCAATCAGTACACAGCTTGTTCCAGGTACTCACTAGCTCTGTGTATTGAGACTTCCTCTCTGATCTCTCTGCTCCATTGTATCTGTGCCCTTTGGGTTTGGACTCCCCAACCCTGGGGAATATTCCTTGGTATATTTGACTGGGCATCAACGGCATTGCAGACAACGTTAGGAAAAATAGCTCTGACTGTACCAGTGATGACCTCACACCGCCCCCCCCACCCCTCACCGTGCTCTAAACAATGCTTCGAGACAAACAACACAAACCAGCTACGAAAGCTACACCTTCCTACATTTCAACGGATTTCAACCGGTACATTTAATGTCAGGGAAATGTGTACGATATTTATCCTGAAACTGTTTTCTTCCCATGAACATCCATCAAAACAGAGGAGTGCCCTAAGGAATGAATGACAGTTAAATGTTAGCACCCCAAAGTCGCCCCCAAGCTCCCCCTCCCATACATGAGCAGCAGCAAAACAGCAACTCCACACCCCCAACAGCAAAAAAAGCATCGGCGACCCCCACCGAACACTCAAGCATTCTCAAAGCTGCTGCGCAGGTTGACTCTGTGGTTCAGAAGACATGTGGTGTGTTGACCTTCATCAGTCGTGGGATTGAGTTCAAGACCCAAGAGGTAATGTTACAGCTCTACAGGATCCTCCTGTACTGTGCTCACCTCTGGTCGCCTCACTACAGGAAAGATGTGGAAAACATAGAAAGGGTGCAAAAGAGATTTACAAGGATTTTTCTGGATTGGGAGCAACTCTTATGGGAATAGGTTGGGTGAACTTGGTCCTTTCTTCTTGAAATGGTGGATGACAGGTGACCTGAGAGAGGTGTATTAGATGATGAGAGACATTGATCCTGTGGATTGTCGGAGGCTTTTTCTCAGGGCACAGTTTTAAAATGCTTGGAAGTAGGTACAGAGGCGATGTCAGGGCTCAGTTTCCATTACGCAGACAGTGGTGAGTGCGAGGAATGGGCTGCCGGCGGCGGTGGTGGAGGCGGATACAGTACGATCTTTTAAGAGACTTCTGGATAGCAATGTGAAGCTTCTAGGAAATCACAGCATCCTTTCCTACCACTATCACTCTGTTGCATTTACTCCCGAGGCCACTCTCCCTGCCCTGAGCGGCGGTGACCACAGAGCGATAAAAATGTGGAACTCTTCTTGTAGCTCTGGTGGGCCGTTACCCTGGAAACGGAGGAAGTGGCTCACCAAAAATAACCGAAAAGGGAATTAGCAAACTCAACATCGTATGCTGTGAGTTTAGTTATGACAAAGTTTAACACTGCAGCCATTTTGAAATGAAGAAACTAAAAATTGTGAAGTCCGCCTTTAACGTGCTTCATTCAATTAATCGTCTAGTAGCTCTGGCTAACTAAAATGATCAATACTTAGCGATCAATAATATATGAACCACTGCCGTGAATATACCCAGTAACAGCCTCAATCACCATCTGTTGCAACAAACTCCACAAATCGACAAATAAAGGGGAACATAAATCATTGTTGCTCTGGATCTCATGCAGGAACAAATATCACAAAGAAATAAATATCAGCATTATATAAAATCATGTCATAGCTTAAAACATTGGTGAGATGTCCATAAACTGACATTAGGCACAGGAGTAGCTGTACATATGGTGAGTGCCAGGAAATGGTAAACACGTGGTAATGGAGGTGTGGTGGGGTGAGTTTGTGGGTTGAGGTGTACCCGGCCTTGAGCCCTTCTCTCTCTATGTCATCTCATTGTTATGTGATGGACCCCACAACTGTCGTGACGCTGGCGAACTTGACATTGTGATTCCCCGGGCGTTTAGCCGTGCGGTCATGTGTGAACAGAGTGTTCAGCAATGGGCTCAGCAGACAGCCCGTGTTGAGGATAACTGGGAGTGAGGACCGTTCTGCATCCTGACTTTCTGAAGCCTGTTGTTTCAGTAGTCCAACACCCAGTTGAACAGGGCTGTATTTACATGGTAATGCAAATATGTATATTCATTGTTGCATTGCTGCACGCTTAAGTGTTCGGTGGGGGTCCCAGATGTATTTTTTTTTTTGGTGGGGAGGTTGGTGCTTTAGTTATTCGCAGACACAAGAATTTAATGGAATTTTTAACCACTTAATTGAACAAAGAACAACACTTAACGATAATCACCACAATGTATTGTGTGATGTCTTTTGTAAATATCCTATAGCTGACATTTGAAACAGACAGGCCGCATCCAACAATGTGTTTTGATTTTGGAACAGATTCGGCACTGCTGGAAGTTCTGTAGTGATGAAACTACCAACAGATTTACTGGAGGCACCTTAAGACAGAGTTAAAACTGCCATTAGAATTTCAGCTCCCACATTACAAAATGGCTGAGAGCTCAGTATTCATCTTTGTCAAAATGAAACTCAAAGTATGCGAGGTTGTTCCTTATTTCCTATTTTTACTTAGTTCTGCTCAGCCACTTCCTCCATCACCAGGGTAACAGCCCAGCAGAGCTGCAGAGTGTTGAACATTTTTAACGCTCTCTGGTCATTCACTGTATGAAGTATATGATGTTTATGTTGTAATAAAGAGAGAACTAATGAATGTAGGGATTGCATTTATGCAAATCTGTTTAGGATGTCACAAACAGGGATCAACAGGGATCACTCCCTCTACAATCCCCTTGTCCATTCATCCCTCCTCACAAATCCTCCTCCAGATATTTATCCTTGCGTACGGCCTAAGTGCTACACCTACCCGTACACCCCCTCCCTCACCTCCATTTAGACACAGAACAGTCCTTGCAGGTGAGGCAACGCTTCACCTGGGAATCGGCTGGGGTCATCTACTGTGTCCGGTGCTCCCGATGCGGCCTCCTTCACACTGGTGTGACCCGCAATAAATTGGGAGGTCGTTTTGTCGAGCATCTCTGTATCATCTGCCACAAGGGGTACTTTGCAGTGGCCAAACTTGTTAATTCTGATTCCCATTCCGACGATTGATCTATGGACTCCTCTTGTGTCAAGATGAAACCGGCCTCAGGGTGGAGGAACAACACTTTATATTCCATCTGGGTACCCTCCAATCTGATTGTATGAATATTGAATTCTCCTTCCAGTAAGCAAATTGACCCCCACCCATTTCTCTATTCCCCACTCTGAACTTCCATTTCTGCTGACCGGCCTATTAATTCCCCCTGGGTCCACTCCTTCCCTTTCTGCTATTGACCACTCTCAGATTCTTTATTCTCCAGCCCTTATTCTTCCCATCACTTGACTTCAACAATCACCTTCCACCTCCCCTCTTTCTCCATCCCGACCTTTTTATTCAGATCACTTCCACTCCTCCTCAGGAATGATAAAAGGCTGGTGGTACAAAATGTCGACTGTTTACTCTTTTCCATACACACTTCCTGTTGTGCTGAGATCCTCCAGCATTTTGTGCGCGTTGCTTTGGATTCAACGTTCATACCAAGGGGCTGAACATACCAGTCGGTATATGAGGTGTTGCTCCTCCAGCCTGAGTTTGACCTAATCATGGCGGTAGGAGAGGCCATGTATGGACATGTCCGAATGGGAATGTGTAGCAGAGTTGAAGTGAATGGGAACCGGGAGATCCTGTCTCGAAGAAGCGGTCCCCAATCGGCGTCGGGTCTCGCCGATGTGGAGGAGGCCGCACCGGGAGCACCGGGTGCAATAGATGACTCCAACAGACTCACCAGTGAATTTTTGCCTCACCTGGAAGGACTGTTCGGGGCCCTGAAAGGTGGTAAGAGAGGAGGTCTATGGACAACTGTAGCACTTACGCTTGCAAGGATGAGTACTAGGTGGGAGATCTGTGGGGAGGGACGTATGGACCAGGTAGTCGCGGAGGGAACGATGCCTGCGAAAAGCAGAGAGGGGTCGGGAGGGATAGATGTGCTTAGTGGTGGGGTCCTGTTGAAAGTGGCGAAAGTTGAGGAGGATAATATACCGGATCCGGAGGCTGGTGGGGTGGTAGGTCAGGAAAGGGGAACTCGGTCCCTGTTGTGGTGAAGGGAGGATGGGGTGGGGGCCGAAGTGCGGGAAATGGAGGAGATGCGGGTGAGAGCATCATTGATGACAGCAGAAGGGAAGCCACGATTCTTAAATAAAGAGGACATTTGAGATGTCCTGGAATGGAAAGCCTCATCCTGGGAGCAGAGGCAGCGGAAACTGAGGAGCTGGGAATAGGGAATAACATTTTTGCATGTGGCTCCATCCCAGTTTCACTCTGCCTCCTCCTCTAGCTGCCTATCACCTCTCTCATCGTTCTGCCTTCTTCTACAACACATAGTGCTTTACCTTCATTACCTTTCCTGCCTATCACCTCTCTGCTTCCCCATCCCTACCAACTGATCTTTCCCTTTCCTATTTTTTCACCTGGCACCTACCAGCCTTCTCCTTCCCACCCTACCCCCACCTTCTTTATAGGGCCCCTGCCCCCTCCCTCTCAGTCCTGCCGAAGTGTCTCGGCCTGAAACGTTGACTGCTCGTTTCCACGGATGCTGCCCAACCTGCTGAGTTCCTTCAGCGTGTTGTGCGTGTTTCTTTGACCCCAGCACCTACAGAGTATTTGGTGTAAAATCCCGCTCCTCATACTAACACGGGTTATACAGACCAAAGAACAAACAGCCCGAGGAACTCAGTGGGTTGAGCAGCATCTGTGGAGGGAAATGGACTGTCAACATTTCGGGCCGAGACCATCCCTCTGGACTGAGAGTGGACGGGAAATAGTCAGAGAAAAGAGATGAGGGGTGGTGACGGGGCTGGAACTGGGGAGTGAGAGGTGGATCCAGGTGAGGGGGAGGTGGGAAGGTGGAAATAGTGACAGAGGCCGGCAGATGCGTGGAGACCGAACGGGATCGAGGAAGTAAGGATTGGATAGAAATACGTGGCTGAGATGGGAGAGCAGCCGCCAGCTTGCAGGCGGTTTTGGTGCTGCTGTTTCTCAATTGGTGTTTCCGTGTTCCTGTTCAGTGAGGCTCCGGAGGAATGTGAGTAGGAGTTAGTGTTTATAAACATAGAAGCGACTTCTATGAAACCTGCACAAATCGGCTGGGATTTGTGGATTGGACCGGGATATGAATCCAACCCGTAACACTGAGAACTGGGTGGTGGAGAGATGGGGATGGGAAGATACAGCAGGAAAAATCAAAAATGTAGTTGGTGTAACATGCGGCAGGTAGGTTGGACAGCGTGTGAGAGGCGAGGAGCTGGATCACCGGTTCAGGTGGGAGACCCTCCATCCGTCACGTGATCCAGGTTCTCGAACACAGATCTGCAGTATCTCAGGTTTTCGCTTCCGCGGCCCCGCCCCCGCTCTCACAGACTCCGGATGGGCGGGGTTTTCGTTCAGTTCTCTGTTGAAGCGGATAGTCTGCTGGGTGCGGGTGGTCCGATCGCTCTCTCCGGGACAAATTGATCACGTTCTCATCGGTGAGTATTGAGGCCGGTCACTAGGGGTGAACGCGACCGACAATTTCCCATCGGTGAGTACTGAAGCCGATCCCGGGGGAGGGGAACCTCATGATGGGCAGAGAGTCCCGTCAACTTCCACGAACTGGCGGCCTCGTCCCGTTTCCTGGACACAACCTGCCGTGGTCGGTCCGGGTTAGGGGACCTTCACACCGAACCGCCTGAGATGAGCCGCCGCTCAGCCCCTGGTGTTCTGGTCCCAGGAGAGGGATGAGGTGGTGATGCCGAGACTGAACCCATCCATTAAGATGTACCTGGGGAACTTTACCTCCATCACCCGACCCGGTATCGGATCCAAACTTCACCTGGATCGACTCCTGGGGTCGATAATTGTTTTACAAATTTCCAGCATACTAGAAGCGGCCGTTCGGCCTGTTGTGTTCTTGCAGACTCGCGGGTTAAACAGAGTAATCGCACCCTCGGGTCACTGCTCCACGTGTATGAGAAATTCTTCTTTCCCCCGTTCAGACAGGACAGTGAGATCCAGATCGCTCATGTCCTCCCGGGGGGCTGGGAAGTTTATTTCCATCTTCTTTCCATGACTACGACTTGTCAAAACGCTGACAGCGTTTCCCGATATCTGGCCCTATTAATGCGAGAATTAAGTTTTTTTCTCATTTGTCTGAGTTTCTCTGAAATGTGTACACTCCCATTTGTGGAGTGTAGTGCAGTGCAGTTAGATATGTGGTGCAAGGTCACATCGATTTAGACTGTGAGGTCAGGAGTCCACTCATCACGCTGTTCGCTTCTAACAGCAGAATGGACAACGTCCTTGAGCCCGGAGGCATGTTTCTGTTTTGTTTTATCTTCGCCCCTATGGGGCATTAGAAATGAGAATGGGTTATACGGATCTTTGATTATGGTGTTTGCTTTACAGAGGCAGTGGGAAGTGTTGACAGAGTCCATGGAGGGGAGGTTGGTTTCTATGATGTGCTCAGCTGTGTCCACAGTTCTCCGCTATTTTATTCAGTTAAAGGAAGAGCAGTAGCCGTATGAAGATGTGAAGTATCGGGATGGGATACTTTCTGCGGTGCATTGATAAAGTGTGTAGAGTAGAAAAGGGCATATACCAAAGTTGTTATTGTTTGTTCTGGTTTTATTATATTAGAATCTGTTATCTACTAGTGCGTACCATTATGTCAGGGTCTGTATATTGCGGGAGTAACATCAGAGATCACCCTTCATCCCATTCTCCCATCTGACTCAATTTGCTCATCCCCGGCCAATCTGGGTCAACCTCTGTCCAGCCTCTGTCCCACCACCTCAATGAGAAATATTAACCATCTTGTTCAATCTCTGTCCAGCCTGTATTCCACCACCTCAATGATGTATATCAACCATCTTGTACAACCTCTGTCCGGCCTGTATCCCACCACATTAATGATATATATCAACCATCTTGTTCTATCTCTCTCCAGCCTGTATCCCACCATATCAATGAGAAATAACAACCATCTTGTTCAACCTCTGCCCGAACTGTATCCCATCAACTCACTGATATATATCAATCATCTTGTTCAACATCTGTCCAGTCTGTATCTCACCTATGATTATTCATCAACAATCTTTCTCCTACCGTTGTCTTCATTGTGAAGTATTTTGCCTTACTGAGCTATTTCTGAAATCTTTTGTTGTTACCAGGAAATACCAGAGAATTTGTTGAATGCAGAACAAGGGATGGTAAAGGCAGCCATTACAATCTTAGCTTAAACTTTATGAAATGGAAAAGGTGGGAATAAGGTGTTGAAATAAATATAAGCCAGGGTTGAATGGTGGAGCAGACTCGATGGACAGAATTTCCTAATTCTGTTCCTCGGCCTTGTGTCTTTCCATGACTGGATGATGGCTCTTTCCATATCAGGTTTTATTACGTGTGAGGGACAATTACAGATTTGTTCACTGAGGGATGACCCTGTGGGTGTTGTAGAGACCGGTGCTTGGAGCCCAGTTGTACCCAAATTGAGTCAACTATTTGATTGAGGAACCAAATTCAACATTCCCAAGAGCAAACACGAGGTAATCTGCAGATGTTGGAAATTCAAACAATACACACAAAATGCTGGTGGAACACAGCAGGCCAGGTAACATCTATAAGGAAAAGCACTGTCGACATTTCGGGCCGAGAACCTTCATCAAGACTATTTGAAAGGAGGGATACTAATAGATTTGAAAGTAGTGAGGGGAGGCAGGAATGCGAAATGATAGAAGGCCGGAGGGGATGGGATGAAGCCAAGAGCTGGAAAGGTGATTGGCGAAAGTGATACAGAGCTGGAGAAGGGAAAGTATCATGGGACGGGAGGGTTCAGGAGAAATAAAGGGGGAGGGGGAGCACCAGAAGGAGATGGGGAACAGGCAGGGCGATGTGCAGAGAGAGAAAAAAAGAACAAACAACTAAGTATGTCAGTGATGTGGTAAGAAGGGGAGGAGGGGCATTAACGGAAGTTAGAGAAATCAATGTTCATGCCATCAGGTTGGAGGCTACCCAGCCGGTATATAAGGTGTTGTTCCTCCAACCTGAGTGTGGATTCATCTGTACAGTAGAGGAGGGCCATAGACAGACATATCAGAATGGGAATGGGACATGGAATTAAAATGTGTAGCCATTAGGAGGAGCCGGGTTCGGGATCACTCTCTGCGGGCCGAAGATATCACTTTCCCATCGGTGAGTATTGAGACCGATCCCGAGCGGGGAGATTTGATGTTGGCCATGAGCCCCGAACTGAGGGCCAATTACTCATTTAGTACCCAGTTATATGGGCTCGTCAAAGATGTGTCGACATCACTTAATCTGCATTGAATGATCCAAACCAAGAGCCCAGGCTGTCTATTTCCGCTGAATTGAAATGGTACTCCCGCCAACAGGTCACGTGAGGCTGTGTGCCGCAAGCTCCTCGCATTTGTCCTTGTGCTTTATGGCTGTTGTGCCTTCTCCCGGACTGGGGTGGCTGAGAAAAGATAACGTCCCAGATTGTGGGGATCTTTGATTTCACTGCCTGCTTTACCGAGGGACTGGGAAGTCTGGGGGGGGGGGGGAAATGGTTTCTGTGATGTGCTGATCTGTATCTAAAAGTCTCTGCAGTTCCTCCCAGTCACGGGCAGATGAGTTCCCATGCAAAGTCGTGATGTATCTGGATGGGGAATTTTGTATGGTGTGTTGATATAAAAATTGTTCAGCGTCAAAGTATATCTGACAAATTACTTATTGTTTGCTCTAACTTTGTCATTTTAGAATCTTTTATGCAGTAGTATATACTATTAATTCAGTATCTGTGTATTGCTGGAGGACCATCAGTGATCGTCCTTGATTCCTTCACCCACCTGGTTCCATCTGCTCATCCCTGCCCATCTTGTTCAACCTCTGCCCAGTCTCCTAACCTACACCCCGCCCGCATCAGTGATATGCATCAACCATCTGAGTCAACTTCTATCCACCCTGTATCCCACACCTCAATGTAATACATTAGCAATCTTTCCTCCAACCCTTGTCTTAATTTTTAAGTGTTCTTTTGCACCTTTGGCCTCAATGAGTATTTCCAGAGTCGGTTATTGTTAGCTGGAATGCCGGAGGGCCTTCGGGTACCAGTCCTGTTGTGCATTGGTATGGAGGTGCTGGTATTTGAACTGTGACTGGCTGACACACTGCGGCATTTTACTGGCAGCAAAGAGTACTGGGAGAGTTGGTGCTTGGGCTATAATCCCGTGATCAGCATTCCAGGCAAATGGAGCTGTTGATGATTTAGCTTTGACGTTGGATTGTGCTTCTACAAATGGGGCTGGATGATCGTCCTTCTGCAATAAAGCAGAAATTTCGAGCAGCTGGACTTTGGTTGTGGGGAAATCCGGGATTGTCAGATGGGAGGGGGGTTCGATGTGTGAGACTCTCAGGGTTGTTAAATGACAGGTTCAGCTGTTTGATCCTGTGAGGTTGGGAACTGGATATCACAGTTTTTGATCTTGGTAAAAAAGGACCCGGGGATCGAGCTGCTTGGACTTATGAGGTGTTGAGAGAGTATTCCTGGTCTGGGATCAGATTTTTTTTTCTGGAGTTCCTTTGGAAGCAAAGACTGCTGCTGAGGAAATGATGGGTTCCCAGTCCATCCTCACAGGGAGAGGCTATGAGTGAATGTGCTGATCCGTGTTTACAACAATAGAAATAGACTCGTGAGTTTTGGTGTTCAAACTGTGTTTGGAAATCCCCCCCCCCCTCACTGTCACCTGTCTGTCCTCGGTGGAAATCAGGCAGAATTTCGCGTTGCTGGAGATCTTAACTAAAAACTGTAAATGTTTGAAGTCATTCTGATGAAACGTTATTACCTGAATGGTAAAGTTTGTTCCTCTCCCCACAGTTGTTCCTTACCTGCTGAGCGTTTCAGGTAATTCCAGCTTCTTTTTATTACATTCATTCTGGACTGGTTTATATTTTCCGAAATGGACCTGATTTAACCTGGGAATGGAAATGACTCGTTCTGTGATAGGAGAACAGTAAAGAAAACACAACTTTCCCCCGTCAATTATCCTGGTACCAATTTGTCTGTTATTTCAGGAAATGTGTTCAGTGCAGTTATTGCTAAGAAGGTTTACAAGAGTAATCTCAGGAATGATCAGCTTTAAGTATGAGGAGCACTTGATGTTTCTGGACCTGTACTCTGTACTCAGAGGGTCGATGCTGGTGGCCAGGGTGAGGGTGGTTAAGTAAACCTACCGAATGCTGAAAAGCCTGGATACAGTGGGCATGGAGAGGATGTTTCCATTAGTCGGAGTGTCTGTAATCTTACAGCACAACCACAGAATAAAAATCCTTCCCTTTAAAACTGAGATGAGAAAACATATGTCCAAAAGATGTCTGAAATGTAGAATTTGTTGCCGCAGAGGTAGGATGAAGCTGCCTTTGAGTGTATTTATAACATAGATTAATATATTCATGATTGCTAAATCACTTCAGGATTACAGAAGGAAGGCAGGAATATGGTGTTAAAATAAATCTCAGCCATGTTTGAGCGGAGGGGCAGACCAGATGGATCGAATCAAATAATTTTGTTCCTGTGTCTTATGTTGTAACATGACTGAATGATGGCTCCTTCTTATCCCATATCATTTTGTGACGTGTGAGGGACAATAGATTGTTCACTGAGATCATTATATCTGCCTTCAAAGTTTAAATATTAGTCAGGTTTGTTCTTAGTAACATTTAGTAGAAATGTTTGGTACTCCTTTGTATTGCTAATGTGCTTCATTATCTTTCATGTTAAAGTCAGACCTGAGGTGAGAGGTTTCATGGAAGGAAAACCCCAACTGGAAGCAAACCACAGATGAAGACGAGGGAACAGTAACAAGTGAACCAGCCCGAGGATTGAGAGCATCAACTGGAGAGGACTCATCTGAATCGGAGATTCCAGGATTCAGTCAGGAGAAAGTTTGGTGAGTCTCATTTACTCAAACACTTTAGACATTACATACCTGTACAAAGGAAGGTAGGAACTAGTTGGAGTGAGACTGAATGTGCCCAGAAGTAACAGTTATGCCTCTGTCAGACGCAGTTCCAATCACTCCAGGTCTGGTTATAAGCTCCAAGCAGCACAGCCGTTTAAAACCAGTCCCTCTCACCCACAGTGTTTACTCAGTTCAAGATCTTGCATCTCCTGAAGTAGCTTTTGGTCAGGTCTGAGTGCAGAGAGGGAAACAGAGGGGAGTGTTTATACTGACTGCCTTTCAAAAAGAGTAATTGTTTGAACTTGCTGCAAACTCCCTACCCATACCCTATACTTTCTCAGCTAAGTTATTGACATAGATGACGAGTAGCAATGGGCATAACACCAGGAAATGACACTAAGCTCGGGACTCGAGTTCGAGAAACAGCCTCTCACCCTCTGTTTGCAGACCCTGGGGCTCTGTAACAAACTCAATTGTAATAGGAAGATTAGTCAGTGATTAAGATGATGAGAGAATTGTGGACTCCTGAAAGGATATGCGAGCTGAGCTGCCTGATTCATTGGACCAGATCCACCCTCGGGTTGACAACGTAATTTACCCCTTGCCCATCCACCCGGGTCATGTTACTTCCGATCACTCACAGTACCCCAACCACCCTCCGTCCCACCCGTGGCCCCACAGCCTTCTGACCATTCACCCCACACCGATACATAGACAGACCCCTTCACCAACGTCCGCCCTCCCAGCTTGGGGAACCAGAGCAAACTAATCCCGCAATCCTGACTCAGTGCAAAACTAAAACCAGGGATGCAAGACTGGAGAGCCCGGAGCCTCCCGGTGTCCGGCTCGGTCCCGACCCGTTCCCACTGCAACCAGCCCTCGATTTACAAAAAACCCAGATCAACCCTTTCCTCACGTCATCTGAACAGGAAACACCCCGGTATTAGCTGCGGTTGACATCGTGCTGCGACTTACAGTAGGTCCCCTTATGTGGTTAAACTCCCCACTGTCGGAAATGGAGACCGGAACCATACGTGGTCAAACTCCCTGCTGTCCGAAATGGAGACCCGAACCGTACGTGGTCAAACTCCCCGCTGTCAGAAATGGAGACAGGAACCGTACGCGGTCAGACTCCCTGCTGTCCGAAATGGAGACCCGAACCGTACGCGGTCAAACTCCCTGCTGTCCGAAATGGAGACCCGAACCGTACGCGGTCAAACTCCCGGCGTGGAAATGAAATCGCTCGGTGGATTGGTTCGGAGACTTGTGAACATACGTGATTAACGACCCTGCAACTGGGGACTGAATAAGTATTTAGTCTAATAATTCTAATCAGACACACTATCTCCTCGCCTTTCTCTCTCATCCCTAGCTACTTACCACATCTCCCTCACCACTCCCTCCTCCCAGTCCCTCTTCATTATGCAGCCCTCTACCCCAGCCCTTACTTCTTTCTCCCTCTCGCCCGCACTGTCTTGCCTCTCCCTCACCCCTTCCTTATCATCACCGCTCTCAATCATCCTTGGTTCCTCATCGCCTTTCTCCCTCTCCCCCTTCTCTACCCCTCTGTTACACCCCTATTCGACTAGTCTCCCACTCTCTATCACCCCTTTCCTCGCTTTCTACTCTCACCACTGCCTCTAATCCTCTATTAACAAATCGTACTCCTCTCTCGTCTCTCTTCATCTCTTCACTCTCTCATGCCTCTTTTCATTTCTCACACTCTCTCCCCTCTGTCCATCTGTTCATCTTACTCTTCCATTCTCTCTCCCATCCCACAATCCCTGTCCCTACCCCTATCACCTGCTATCCCACTCCCAATCTCAGTCACCCTCTGTCTTCCCCTCTCCATGTCCTCCTCTCTCATGCACCCTGTCACCTCACTCAAACTCGTCTCTCTCACCTCTGCCTCTCTGTAAGCTCCTCCATTTCTAACCCTCTCCCTCTCAATCTCTCTTCCAATGTCTTACCCTCTCCCCTTGCTCTCCCATGTAATCTCCCTGTTGGCACCCGTATCCCACACTGTCTTCCTCTCTCTCTCACCCTCTAAATGCACCGCTCATCCTAAGCTTTCCCCCCTTCGCTCTCTCTCACTCTCTCTGTACCCAACCGTCTCCCCCCTCCCTCCCTCTCTGCCTCTCTCTCTCGTCACACCCAGCGCTCTCCACCTCATCCCATACTGTACGTACATCAACAATACTGAATTGCCAAGTGCCGTTTGTAACTGGGATCTTTCTGGGTTCCAGATCCTCGGTAATGGTCTTTGTATATGAGGATCAGCAGGATCCTGGGATCCGAGTCCCTCAGGCACTCAGAGCAGTTACGCAGGTTGACTCTGTGGTTAAGAAGACATACAACACATTAGCTTTCATCAGTCATAAGATTCAGTTTAAAAGCCGAGTGTTAATGTTGCAGCTATACAGGACCCTGGTCAGACCCCACTTGGAGTACTGTTTTCAATTCTGGTCGCCTCACTACAAGAAGGATGTGGAAACCATAGAAATGGTGCAGAGGAGATTTACAAGGATGTTGCCTGGATTGGAGAGCAGGCCTTATGAGAATTGTTTGAGTGAACTCAGCCTTTTCTCTTTGGAGCGACCGAGGAGGAGAGGTGACCTAATAGAGGTATACAAGATAATGAGAAGCATTGATCGAGTGGATAGTTAGCGGCTTTTTCGCAGGGCTGCAATGGCTAGCACGAGAGGGCATAGTTTTAAGGAGCTTGTAAGTAGGTACAGAGGAGATGTCAGGGGTAGTTTCTTTTACGCAATGGTGTGCGTGGAATGGGCTGTCAATGGCTTTGATGGAGGTGGAACCGATAGGGTCTTTTTAAGATACTCCAGCATGGCTAGATCCGTAGAAACAAAGAACACTACAACACAGAAACAGGCCTTTTGGCCTTTCATGGCTGTGCCGAATCATTTTTCTGCCTAGTCCAACTGACCTGCAACTGGACAATATCCCTCCATACCCTTCTCATCCATGTACCTGTCCAAGATTTTCTTAAATGTTAAAAGTAAACCTGCATTCACCACTTAATCTGGCAGCTCTTTCCACACTCCCAACAGTCTCTGTGTGAAGAAGCACCCACCCCCGCCATGTTTCCTTTAAACTTTTCCCCGTTCACCCTTTAACCATGAGCTCTGTTTTTTTTTTCTTCCCTGACATCAGTGGAAAAAGCCTGTTTGCATTCCCTCTATCTATACCCATCATAATTTTATACTCTATCAAATCACCCCTCATTCTCCTACGCTCCAGGGAATAAAGTCCTAAACTATTCAACCTTTCTCTGTAACTCAGTTTCTCAAGTCCCGGCAACATCCTTGTAAAAGTTTTCTGCACTCTTTCAACCATATTAATATCTTTCCTGTAATTAGGTGACCAAAACTGCACACAATACTCCAAATTCGGTCTCACCAATGTCGTATACAACCTCACCATTACATTCCAACTCTTATAATACTTTGATTCATAAAGGCCAATGTACCAGAAGCTCTATTTACAACCCTATCTACTGGTGACACAACTTTTAGGGAATTATGAATCTATACTTCCAGATCCCTCTGTGCTACTGCACTCCTCAGTGTCCTACCATTTACCTTGTATGTTCTACCTTGGTTTGACATTCCGAAGTACAATACCTCACACTTGTCCGCATTAAACTCCATCTGCTATTTTTGCAGCCCATTCCTGCAACCCTCTGCAAGCTTTGAAAACCTTCCTCGCTGTCCACTACACCTCCAATCTTTGTATCATCAGCAAATTTGCAGATCCAATTTGCCACATTAGCATCCAGATCATTGATATAGATGGCAAATAACAATGGACCCAGCACTGATCCCTGTGGCACACTACTAGTCACAGGCCTCCATTCAGCATAGCAATCCTCCACTACCACTCTCTGGCTTCTTCCATTGAGCCAATGTCTAATCCAATTTACTACCTCTCCATGTATACCGAGGGAATGAATCTTCCTAACTAAACTCCCATGCGGGACCTTGTCAAAAGCCTTACTGAAGTCCATGTATTCAACATCCACTGCCTTCCCTTCATCCACTTTCCTGGTAACTTCCTCGAAAAAGGCTAATAGTTTGGTTAAACATGACCTACCAAGCACAAAGCCATGCTGACATTTTCTAATAAGTCCCTGTCTATCCAAATACTTGTAGACTCTATCTCCTAGTACTCCTTCCAATAATTTACCTACTACTGATGTCAAACTTACCGGCCTATAATTTCCCTGCTTACTTTTTGACCCACTTTTAAACAACGGAACTACAAAAGCTATCCTCCGGCACCTGACCCGTGGATATCGACATTATAAATATTTCACCCAGGGCCCCTGCAATTTCAACACCAGTCTCCTTTAAAGTCCGAGTGAATAACCTGTCTGGTCCAGGGGATTTATCTACTCTGATTTGCCTCAAGAAAGCAAGCACCTCCTCCTCTTCAGTCTGTATGTTCCATGACCTTCCTACTTGTTTGCCTTGTTTCCATAGACTCCAATCCAGTTTCCTTAAGAAATGCAGATGCAAAAAAAAACACATTTAATATCTCTCCCATTTCCATTGGTTCCATACATAGCCGACGACTCTGATCTTCAGGAGATCAATTTTATCCCTTACTATCCCTTTGCTCTTAACATACCTGTAGAAGCTCTTAGGATTATCCTTCACCCTGACTGCCAAAGCAACCTCATTTCTTCTTTTAACCTCCTGATTTCTTTCTTAAGTATTTTCTTCTCTTTTATACTCCTCAAGTATCTTATTTCATCCCTGTTGCCTATACTTGTTATACATATATCTCCTCTTCTTTATCAGAGTTCCACTATCTCTCGAGAACCAAGGTTCCTTGTAGTTATTCATTTTGCCTTTAACCCTAACAGGAACAAAAAAAATCTGCACTCTCAAAATTTCTCCTTTGAAGGTCTCCCACTTACCAATCACATCCGTGCCAGAGAACAACTTGTCCCAATCTACGCGTTTTAGATCCTTTCCCTTTTCTTCAAATTTGGCTTTTTTTCCAGTTTATAACTTCATCCCGAGGACCAGATCTATCTTTATCCATGATCAAGTTGAAAGTAATGACGTTATGAACAATGGAAACAAAGTGCTCCCCTACACACACTTCCGTCACCTGCCCTAGCTCATTTCCTAATAGGAGATCTAATATTACATCCTCCCTAGTTGGTATATCTATATATTGATTTAGAAAACTTTGCTGAACACATTTCACAAACTCTAACCCATCCAGACCTTTAACAGTATGGAAGTCCCAATCAATGTAGGGACTCCCACACATTTTAGACATCCTCTTTCAGAGATCCTGATTTACTTCTTATGTGTTCTCTTGCTTCTTTTATGCTCCATAAGAAACTGCCTGCCTATCCCTGTTATGCAACTCCATTCATTTTGTGCTTCACCAGGGTCGCAATATCTCTTGAAATCCAAGTTTCCCTACAGTTTCTATTTTACCTTTTATTCTGACAAGCACATACCCGCTTTGTACTTCCAAGATTTCACTTTGAAGGCCTCCCATTTACCAAGCACACCTTTGCCATAAAGCAGCCTGTCCCAGTCCACAGTTACCAGATCCTAGTGTAGATTCCAGGTGTTGATCCATGTCCTGAACACATCCACCTTTCCTACGCTGCTCTTTGTATTGAAATATACAGGTCTCAGCATATTCACTGCACCATGCTCAACGTTTTCATTCCTGACTTTCTCTGAGGACTGAACAACAACTGTCTCCACAACCTGTCCACTCTCTGTTCTGTTATTCAGACTCCCATTCCCCTGCAACTTTAGTTTACCCCCACCTACCCCAGCTCCCAGCATGTAGCTCTATCACCCCTTTGGCTTTCCTCTCCCAGATCAATAAAAGGACGTTCAGACCATGTAGAGGCAAAGAGGAATAAATGAGCTACTTATGAACTACATGAAATTCAATTGAACTCTTATGAAAGAAATAAAAGAAGGCATGAGGTTGCCCCAGCAGACAAGGTGAAGGAGAATCCTCATGGATTCCGCAGAAATGTTATGAGCAAAAGGATTGCAAGGGAAAAAATTATTCCTCTGGAAGATCAGAATGGTAATCCATATGATGTAATCCAACAGATGTGGGGGAGCTTTGTCGCATCCGTATTTACACAGGAGATGGACACAGAGTCTATAGAAGTGAGGCAAAGCTGCATGAACTTCATGGACCCTGTACAGATTTCAGAGGTGGAGGCGTTTGCTGTCTTAAGGCAAATTCAGTTGCAAGATCAGTTCCTGGTTGGAGAGTGGCTAATGTTATCCCACTTTTCAAGAAGGGAGGGAAGGAGAAAACGGAGAACTATCGCCCTGTTAGCCTAACGTCAGTCGTGGGGAAGATGCTTGAGTCCATTATTAAGGACGAAATAGTGGCAACATCTAGATGGCAGAAAAAGGATTAGGCCGAGCCAGCAAGGATTTACCAAGGGCAAATCATGCTTGACTAATCTGTTGGAGTTTTTTGAGGGTGTAACAAGGATGTTAGACGAGGGTAAGCCAGTGGATGTTGTATACCTAGATTTTCAGAAGGCATTCGATAAGGTGCCACATAGGAGATTGGTGAGTAAAATCAGAGCTCATGGCATTGGGGGCAGGGTTTCAACATGGATAGAAAACTGGTTGGCAGATAGAAAGCAAAGGGTAGCAGTGAATGGGTGTTTCTCGGACTGGCTGGAGGTGACTAGTGGGGTACCACAGGGCTCTGTATTGAGACCACAGCTCTTTACGATTTATGTCAATGATTTAGATGAGGGCATTGAAAACTATATCAGCAAGTTTGCTGACGATACTAAACTGGGTGGCAGTGTGACATGCGAAGAGGACGTTAGGAGAATACAGGGAGAATTGGATAGGCTGGGTGAATGGGCAGACACTTGGCAGATGTCATTCAATGTGAATAAATGTGAAGTTATCCACTTTGGAAGCAGGAACAAGGGGGCAGAGTATTGTCTGAACGGTGTAGAGTTAGGTAAGGGAGAAATGCAAAGAGACCTAGGAGTCCTAGTTCACCAGTCAATGAAGGTGAATGAGCAAGTGCAACAGGCAGTGAAGAGGGCAAATGGAATGTTGGCCTTTGTTACAAGGGGAATTGAATACAAGAGCAAGGATGTCCTTTTGCATTTGTACAGGGCCCTGGTGAGACCACACCTGGAATATTGTGTACAGTTTTGGTCTCCAGGTTTAAGGAAGGATATTCTGGCAGTTGAGGAAGTGCAGCGTAGATTCACTAGGTTGATTCCTGGGATGGCAGGGCTGTCTTACGCAGAGAGATTGGAGAGATTGGGCTTGTACACGCCGGAATTGAGGAGATTGAGAGGGGATCTGATTGAAACGTTTAAGATAATTAAAGGATTTGATCGGATTGAGGCAGGAAATATGTTCCAGATGTTGGGAGAGTCCAGTACCAGAGGGCATGGATTGAGAATAAGAGGTCAGTTATTTAAAACAGAGTTGCGGAAGAGCTTCTTCTCCCAGAGAGTTGTGCAGGTGTGGAATGCACTGCCTCGGAAGACGGTGGAGGCCAATTCTCTGGATGCTTTCAAGAAGGAGCTAGATAGATATCTGATGAATAGGGGAATCAAGGGATATGGGGACAAGGCAGGGACTGGGTATTGATAGTGAATGATCAGCCATGATCTCAGAATGGCGGTGCAGACTCGAGGGGCCGAATGGTCTACTTCTGCCCCTATTGTCTATTGTCTATTGTCTAAATTAGTGTGGATCAATCCCCAGGGCCTGAGAAGTTGTTCCCTGTGACCGTGCGGAAGACAAGTGCAGAAATTGTAGCGGCCCAAGCACAGATATTTAAATAATCCTTAGTGACAGGTGTGCTACTGGAGGATTGGAGGACAGCCAATGTTCTTCTGCTGTTCAGGAAAGACGCTAAAAATAATCTATGAAATTGTACATTGGTGAGCTTGACATCAGTAATGGGAAAGTTATAGAAAAGTATATGCAGGAACCAGATAAAGGTATTTGGACAGATGTGGGCTGATTAAAGATAGACAGCATGGCTTTGTGCATGGTAGGTCATGTCTAGCCAATCTTATAGAGTCTCTCGAGGAAGTTATCGGGAATGTAGATGAAGGCAAGGCAGTGGGTTTTGTCTACATGGACGTTAGGAAGGCACTTCACAAAGTCTCATATGGGAGGTTGATCAAGAAGGTTCGGTCACTCAGCATTCAAGACGAGATAGTAAATTGGATGAGACACTGTCTTTGGGAGAAGCCCGAGTGTGGTAGCAGATGGTTGCCTCTCTGACCGGAGGCCAGGGACTAGTGGTGAGCCATAGGGATCAGTGCTGGGTCTGATGTTGTTTGTCATCTATATCAAGAATCTGGATAATGGTGTGTTTAACCGGATCAGTAGATTTGTAGATGACACCAAGACTAGTGGTGTAGTGGACAGTGAGGAAGACTATCATGGCTTGCAGTGCGATCTGGACACGCTGGGAAAATGGATTAAGTAATGGAAAAAGGTATTTACTGCAGACAAGTGTGAGGTTTTGCATTTTGGTATGATCTACCAATGGAGGTCTCTCACAGTGACTGGTCAGGCACGGAGGAGTTTTGTAGAAGAAAGGGACCTGGGAATAGAAGTTCTTAATTCACTGAAACTGGTATCATAGTTAGCTAGTGATGGGATAAAAAAAAAATCAGCCCATTGGCCTTCATGAACCAAAGAACTGAAAACAATAAATGGATGTTATGTTGACTTGAAGAAGACATTGGTGAGCCCTAATTTGTAGCAGTGTGTGCAGTTCTGTTCACGTACCTACATGAAAGATGTAAAAGAGGTTGAAAGAGTTTAGAGAAAATTCACAAGGATGTTGCCAGGTCGAGAAGACTTGGGTTATTAGGAAAGATTGAACAGGTCAGGACTTTATTCCTTGGAATGTAGAAGAATTGTGAGAAGATTTGATGGAGGTGTATCAAAATTATGAGGTTTATACATAGGGTAAATGGAAGCTTTTTCATTTTTCAAAAATGGCTTTTCCAACTGAGATTGGGTGGAACGATAACCAGAGGCCATGGATTAAGGGAGAAAGGTGAAACATTAAGGTGAATATGAGGGGATACTTCTTTAAACATCGATCATCCATGTGTGGAATGAGCAGACAACCTAACTGGTGCATGCGTGCTCAACTTCAACATATAAGAGGATTGTATAGGTACCTGGATGGTAGGGGTATGGGAACAGACAGCTTAAGTAGATCATCACAAACTAGATGGAACAAAGGACCTGTTTCTGTGTTGTACCTTTCTATGATTCTGTGACAAGAACATGAAATAATGCTATTATTCTTCTAAATCATTTTATCAGCTGTGCGGACCAACCATTCATCCGGGCAGGGAATCTTCAGAAAGCTTTAAAACTGTTGGAACTTTAAATTGACAGCAGGTAAAGGAAAATCCCAGCTGCATGTCAACAAAGTCTAATTCCGGGAGAGTGTTTCAGTTACTGTGGCGCCAGGAACCCATGCAGCTCAGTGGGAAATGGGGATAATACCAACTGAGAGAGTCAAACTGAGCCACGTCACGAATTGGAGATGGCAGAAATGCCCCATTCTTATCGAGACAGGAAGGACATCAGACAGTTTGATGGTCATTCCAGATACCAGCACTGTGCCCAGTCAGGAGATGATTTCTCTGTCCAACTTGGGTTGAACCTCACTGTAACAGTGTGATGTCAGATCATACCTTGGAAACTAAAGTGATCTCATCTGAAATATTGTTCTACACCCATTGATGGATTTTGTAAATCTTTTTTTCAGGTTAAAAGCGAGAAGGAATTTGTCTCCAGGAATCTCAAACACGGCACGCCAATTTTGCTGTCTCGATCTAGATATTTATAAAGTGAAGTTGACCGTCCTTCCTGCTCAGACTGTGGGGAGAGTTCAACTAGGTCATCTGACCAACTGGCACGCCCGTCATTTTACAAAGGAGAAAGGCCGTTCACCTGCTCTGTCAGTGGGAATGGATTCACTCGGTCACCTCAATTGAAGTTACATCAGCAAATTCACGCTGGGCAAGAACATTCACCTGTTCTTTGTGTGAGAGGAGATTCAATCTGTCATCCCACCTGTGGACAGAACAGTCCGTTTCCACCGGGCAGAGGCCGGTCATCTGCTGAATTTGTGGGGAGGGATTTACTCGGTCATCTCACCTAATGGCGCTCCAGCGAGTTCACACCGGGGAGCGGCCGTTCACCTGCTCGGACTGTGGGAAGGGATTTACACGGTCTTCCAGCCTACTGAGTCATCAGAGAATTCACACTGGGGAAAAGCCGTTCATCTGTTCGGTCTGTGGGAAGGGATTCACTCACTCATCCACCCTACTGAGTCATCAGCGTGTTCACACTGGGGAGAGGCCATTCACCTGCTCGGACTGCGGAAAGAGATTCACTCAGTCATCCAACCTACTGAGTCATCAGCGAGTTCACACTGGGGAAAAGCCGTTCACCTGCTCAGAATGTGGGAAGAGATTCACTCAGTCATCCAACCTACGGAGTCATCAGCGAGTTCACTCTGTGGATAAGCCGTTCACCTGCTCCGTTTGTGGAAGAGATTCACTCTATCATCCAACTTACTGGTTCATCATCGAGCTCACACTGATGAGAAGCCGTTCACCTGCTCAGAATGTGGGAAGAGGTTCACTCTGTCATGCAACCTGCAGACACACCAGCGAGTTCACACTGGGGAGAGGCCATTCACCTGCTCAGTCTGTGGGGAAAGGATTCACTCGGTTATCCCACCTACAGAGTCATCAGAGAACTCACACTGGGGAGAAGCCGTTCACCTGCTCGGTCTGTGGGAAGGGATTCACTCACTCATCCACCCGACTGAGTCATCAGCGAGTTCACACTGGGAGAAGCCGTTCATTTGCTCCGTCTGTGGAAAGAGATTCACTAAGTCATCCAACTTACTGGTTCATCATCGAGCTCACAGTGGTGAGAAGTCGTTCATCTGCTAAGAATGTGGGAAGAGGTTCACTCTGTCATGCAACCTGCAGACACACCAGTGAGTTCACACTGGGGAGAGGCCATTCACCTGCTCAGTCTGTGGGAAAGGATTCACTCACTCATCCACCCGACTGAGTCATCAGCGAGTTCACACTGGGGAGAAGCCGTTCATTTGCTCCGTCTGTGGAAAGAGATTCACTAAGTCATCCAACTTACTGGTTCATCATCGAGCTCACAGTGGTGAGAAGTCGTTCATCTGCTAAGAATGTGGGAAAGGATTCATTCAGTCATCCCAACTACTGGCACAACAGTCAGGTCACACTAGGGAGTGGTCGTTGTTATGAATCCCTAGGTTTCGTTTGCTGTGGTCTGTTATTTTATGAGAGAGAGAGAGAGAGAGAGAGAGAGAGAGAGAGAGAGAGAGAGAGAGAGAGAGAGAGAGAGAGAGAGAGAGAGAGAGAGAGAGAGAGAGAGAGAGAGAGAGAGAGAGAGAGAGAGAGAGAGAGAGAGAGAGAGGAGAGGGAGAGAGAGAGAGAGAGAGAGAGAGAGAGAGAGAGAGAGAGAGAGAGAGAGAGAGAGAGAGAGAGAGAGAGGAGAGAGTCTGACTTGTAGCTTGTTTAAGTCGCTCGCAACTTGATTAGTATTAACCGAGGACACAGACACTCAGAGTCAGACAGAAATGAAGGAGGATAAAATGGAACAGTCGAAACAAAGAAGCTTGTGGCCAAGGGTCACTATTTGTGATTTTCCTATGCCCACAAGGAATGGGTTAATTATCGATTCAGTCTAATATACATCGAATGTGTGGATGTCACCTCGTTTGATCCATAGGAGCGGATCTGATTTGGGATATCCTGTGAAGACCACTGATGTGTTAACCCTTGCCTGGCTTTGGTGTGGTAATTCACTTGAAGACAAAACGCCTTGTGACAAGTCACTTTCCGTGATCATTTGTATGTGGATTTGGAATTACGATGGATAAAATCTACAGTGACTGTTCTCTCGTTTTACCACCATGGAACCTGTAGAATTCGACATAATTGCCTTCTCTCGACATTTACCCTGGATTACAAATATCTCTCACATCACCTATTCCATGAATGAACTAAACTTTCATACTTTACCATCTCAAGACTCCAAGCCTTGATTCCCCTAAACTCAATAGTTTGGGACTTACATTTACACACATATATACACATTACACTGTTAACTTTTATTTATCTTGCTCAAGTTGCTATATAGTAAGTAAATACTAATAAAGAAAGTATTTTTTACATACAATCCACACTCCAGTGTGAACTCTATTGCAGCTGGTTTGTTTCTAAAGTGTCATGGTTCGTAATAAAATCGGGGCCTGCATCCGAAATATGAACAAATTTGGGGCGTATTGATTGATTTATTATCGATTTCATTGGGGAAATCCCACTTGATTTATTTGTGTGTGGAAAATCAGCAGCGGACGCTGATAGGTTTGTGGAAGCGCCAACCTCTGAGGCATTGGAGGATGCCAGACGGATTGAGTTGTTCAGTATTGCTAAAAAGTTAAAACTTTTAAGGTGAAATTGACAATCAGGAGGGCACAGATGCAGAGAATAATAGCTGAACATTATGTATCTGAGGGTGTGTTTAAAGTGGAGGAGTTGGAGGTGTTTCCTGAAAGTAAACCTCGTGAGCTCCAGTACAAGTGAGAAAAATTAAAGATGGAAGCTACAGTAAGGCAGAGGCAATTTGAGGATAGAGAGGCAGAAAAACAGAGCGAGGAAGCAGAAAGACAGAGGCTGCCGAGCTGGAAAGGATAGAAAGATTGCAGTAAAGGTACTCTGGTGATAAGTTTGAGGCCAGACGGGAAGTTAAATTGGTACCTGCGTTTGACGAGGCAGAGGTTGTTAAATACTTTCAGCGTTTTGAGAAGGTTGCTCAGAGTTTAAAGTGGCCAAGAGGGTTGGCCTATTCTCATTTCATTCATTTTTCAATCTTTTTATTGATTTTCCAATAAAAAATACAAATCAGAGGAAGTGTTAGGAATCAGATAACACAAAAGACGTATAAACAGCAAATAAAAGTATATATTGTGAAAATCAGATGTTTTTTTTTACTGTGTCATGTAACACCATGGTCCTGAAAAACGTTGTCTCATTTTCACTATGTACTGTACCAGCAGTTATGGTCGAAATGACAATAAAAGTGACTTGACGAAGTATAAAGTTACGCTGTTATAAATATAATCAAAAAACCACAACCCCTCTTAACAAGACAAAAAAAAATGGCCTAATCTCTTACAAAGTGTGATTAAGGGGGAGGATCGGCAAACCTATTCTGCTTTGATTGTTGATGAAGCAGCTGATTATGACAAAGTGAAACAGGTTGTGCTCAAAGCTTATGAGTTGGTCCCAGAATCCTACAGGCAAACGTTCATAAATTTGAGGAAATCTGTGAACCGGACTTATATGGAATTTGCTTATGAGAAGTTTGTGTGTATTACCCACTGGTGCACATGTAAAAATATAAATGATGATTTTAACAGCTTGAAAGAGTTGGTTTTAATTGATGAATTCTAAGGCTGCGTCCCTGATGACATACAGACGTATTTAGATGAAAAGGATGCTGCCACTTTGCAGGAGTCTGCTAGATTAGCAAATGTTTGCTTTAACCCACTAGGTCAAGTTTACCCAGAGTAAGAAAGCTGGACATATGATGGCTAATTGTTCCGTCCTGATGAAGAAAAAGGAACAGGAGGCAGTCCCAAATGCCTGTATTCAATATGTTGAAGCAGCTATGAACCCACAGGGTTCTGAACATTCTATTGAGGCTCAGTTAAGGACTGAGTTCTGACCGAGATAAGAAAGGATTCGATCATTTTATGTCAGATGGGTTTGTATTAGTAAAGGAAGGGTCAACCCCGGTACCAGTGAAAATTCTTCCAGTTACTGGGGCTTCTCAGTCACTTATATTAGACAGCGTTCAAAAGTTTGGTGATGAGACTGACACTAGTGAGGTAAATCTTATTAAAGGCATTGGGGGCGGCATGGTTTCTGTGCCGTTGTACAAGGTAACTTTACAGTCAGGGTTGGTTTCGGGACCTGTTGAGATAGGATTGTGCTCCAGTTTACCGGTGGAAGATGTTACTTTGCTGTTAGGGAATGACCTGGCAGATGGTAAAGTTGTTCCTGCAGTGCTGTTGACAACTAAGCCAACCACTGACGACCCACAGATGGATTTTAACATTTATCCTTCCTGCGCGAGTAACTCGAAGTATGGCTAAAAAGTCTGCCGACGCAGACGGTTCTGTGCAGCATGATTCTGATACCCATGATAGCCAAAATCGGGATTCAGGTTATGATGACTTGACAGCGACTTTTCTGCCTTCATTGTTTCAACAGGATTCAGGTAGTAAGTCTGATGAGGAAGATTTATCCCTGTGTCGGAAGGAGTTTATAGCAGAACAGAACTGAGAACCTTAGATTGAAGCTTTAAAAGAAACAACTCTGTCAGATGATGAGATTAAGAAAGTGCCAGGAGGGTATTATCTCAAGGACGGAGTGTTAATGAGGAAGTGAGGGCCTCCTGCTATTCCAGCGAGTGAGGAATGGGCAATTGTTCACCAAGTTGTAGTTCCTGAAGCTTATAGGGCTGAAGTTTTAATGTGGCCCACAGTATGCCCTTAGGTCGCCTTTTTGGAGTGAATAAAACTGTAAACAGGATTATGAAATAATTCTCCTAATTCCTAATTTGAGGAAAGATGTTGTGACCTTTTGCAGAACTTGTCACATTTGTCAAGTTGTGTGTAAACCTAATCAGGTCACCCTGTGGCCCCACTGTGGTTTATATCTGCATTCAGGCGAAATTCAATAGACCGTATGTAATAGTCTCTCAAATTAATGTTGTGAATTATGTTATTAAAACACCCGACCGACGTAAACTAATACAGGTAGTACGCATAGATATGATAAAGCCTTATTTTGACAGGCAGGCACCATCTGTGAGTGTTGTTGTCAAAACATATGAATCTGGTAACCCTGAGAATGAAACAATCGACTCGTCTGAGAATTTTCACAAGCCAAACGTGGTCCCAGTAAGACTAATGAACACGGTTGTTCTGGAAAACATTGATAACAAGTTGGCTCAGCTGCAGCCGAAGCAACAACAACAGCTGAAGGAAGTAATCCTGATGTTTAAAGATTTATTTCACGATGTTCCCAAGCAAACCACAGTCGCAGTACATGATGTAGATATTGGTCAAGCCAAACCGATTAAACAACACCCATATTGCATGAACGTCGAAAAGTGTAAATTGGCTGAGCAAGGAATTGAATATATGCTGAAAAATAGTCCTTCAGCATCAGATTGGAGCTCACCCTGCGTTATTGTGCCCAAACCTGACGGTTGTGTTAGATTTTGCACTGATTATAGGAAGGTAAATGCAGTAACAAAAACAGATGCCTATCCTATTGCTAGGGTAGATGATTGCATCGATAAGGTTGGAATAGATAATTTCTTACAAAGATATATCTGTTGAAAGGGTATTGGTGTGTTCCATGGATGGACAGAGGTAGAGAAATTTCTGTATTTGCGACACCATCTGGTTTGTGTAAATACAGTGTTTTGACTTTTGGAAGGAAAAATTCTCCAGGAACATTCCAGAGAATGATTGATTCTGTAATTCGAGGGTTAGAACACACAGATGCCTATATTGATGACTTAGTCACAGGGAGTGACACTTGGGAAGAGCATATCTCTGCAGTAGAAAAGCTGTTTGACAGGCTTTCCCAGGCCAGCCTTACAGGTAACTTGGCTAAGAGTGAATTTGGCCATGCCACTGTGACCTGTCTTGGCTATTTTGTTGGTCAAAGCAAGTTGGCTCCTGTTGGGGCAAAAGTCCAGGCAATTTCTCAAGTTCCTATTCTGACTGCTAAAAAGGCTGTTAGAAGGTTTCTGGGGATGGATGGATATTATAGTACGAACTTTGCAGCCCTCGCTCTTCCTCTGACTAATCTCCTGAAGTTATATATAAAAAGAAGGAGAAAACAATAACTCCATCTAATTCCGAAAAAAACCCACTAACTACAAAAAAGGAAAAACCAATCCATTAGGAATCTTTTACGTAGCTCTTAACTGGGTGTCCAATCAGCAATGAAAGAAGAATTCGTTGGAGTCTGGTGGTACTCTACTAAAGGTGCTTATTAATAAAAAAAATAAGCAAAAACTTATCAATAATGCTAATATACATATAAAACAAGTTAGCAGCATTAAACCTAAAAGTGTAGGAATAATAATAATCAATAATAAACAAGCTCTATCGTTGTCTTGGGGTAAATAAATTGTCATAGAAAAGTATTAAGTTAATTTCAGTTCTTAAGTGCTGATGTAGTTATGGTTGTTATATTGTAATCGTGAGAGAGAGAGAGAGAGAGAGAGAGATGTCACAGCTACAGTCAGGCAAACCTTCCTTTGCTTTCTTAATCCGTCGTATCGGTGTGGTCATTCAGTTATGACCTCTCGGTCCTTCTGCTAGACCGTTCTTCTGTGGTGGACTCGTCACTCTGGCATGAGTGGACACACACACAAGTTCCCACCGGCCCTGCTTTAACACTGTGAGCTTTACTGACCGATCTCCTGTTTCGGTCTCTGAAGCCCCCACCATTCTTGTGGGTTCCAACACTCAATCATTGTTCACTGACGTGTCTGGAGGGCGTCACTCCAGACCTGTCTTTTATCCCTACTCACGGGGACTCAGCTATCCATCACTCCTGAATGACTGTGTCCATCAAATAAGGCCACTCCTTCAATCCACTGAGGAATGTTTATGAGCAAATTATTGTCCTAGCAGCGAAAGAGTAAATAATTCAAAAAGGAGTCACAATACGGTTAATCAGCAATTTCCACCTCTCTCTTATTTGTCGCCGATGTTCTTGCTTTTTCCGTCTCTCTTTCTCATGGTCAGCATAGCAACAGTAATAGTTCGTGGTTCTCAGGAGGGGGTTGTTAACTCTGTACCCCATTGTCCATCAGGTCTGTTCATCACTCATAGCAAATCAAACCCCCAAGCGATACGTTTGACCATCATCTAAATATAAATTAAATCATCAACCGCCATTTCATATTTATGAAAAAATAAAATTGGAAGGAAACCATATAAAGTAATTCAAATTAAATGATAATATTTGGCAAAAGAACCTCATCTTCTTTCAAAATCGAATCGAGGATCAGAAGTTCTACTTTTAATTTTTTCCAAGCTAAGACATAACATTCCTTGAGATAACCATTCAATTAATGTAGGGGAAGAAATATCTTTCCAGTTTAATAAAATAGCCCTTCTTGTCAGTAGTGTAACAAATGCAATTACATATTGATCTGAAGATGAAAAACCCTGAATATGATGTGGAACTATTCCAAAATTCCAAATAGAACAGTCAATCTATTAGGTTATAAATTAATTTTCAGAGCTTTAGAAATTGTAGAAAATAAAGATTTCCAAAACGATTTTAATGAAAACATGACCAAAACATATGTGACAAAGTAGCTACTTCAGTTATACATCTATCACAGCAATTATCTATACTAGGAAATATTTTCGATAGTCTCTCCTTTGTTAAATAATAACGGTGAACGATTTTAAATTGAACTAAACAATGGTTGGCACATATAGAAGAAGTATTTACGTTGTTCAAGACTCGAAGCCAATCTTCATTAACAAAGGTCATATTAAGTTCTCTCTCCCAATCTTGTTTAATCTTTAGTGATAGGTTCTCTTCTTGCAACAAAAATAAATTATAAATTCTGCTAATGGAACCTTTCACTAAGGGATTCAATTTCAAAATGGTATCCAACAAATCAGATTCTTGTAAATGTGGAAACTTAGGTAAAGATTGTTGTAAAAAATGTTTCACCTGAACATATTGCAAAAAATGTGTATGGGCGAGAGAAAGTTAACTCTTCAAAGGTCATCAATCGACCATCACAAAATAAATGTAAAAGAATGGATCCCTTTATTTTTCCATAGGAGAAAAATGGGTTCAGTTGTTGAAGGTTTAAATGAAAGGTTTCGATATAAAAACTATACAACGTAAATTGATTAAACTTTTTAAAATAATTACGAAAGTGAACCCAAATCCGTAGGGATAGTTTAATAACCGGGTTATGATTTAAATTTGGAATTTTAGAGAGCTGTAAAGGTAATGGAGCTCCTAAAATAAAAGTTAAATAAAATTGTTTATCAGCTTCTAATTCCAAATCATCCCATAATGATTTTTGGTTCTTATCAAGCCAATATAACCAAAAATATAATTGTGTAATATTCACAGCCCAATAATAGTCTTAAAATAGCAAGTGCAAGTCCACCATCTTTTTCAGATTTGTGTAAATGATACTTATTAATTCTTGCTCTCTTATTGTTCCAAATAAAGGAAGAAATAAGAGAGTCAATTTGATCGAAATTTGTTTTAGTTAAAAAGATAGGTATATTTTGGAAAATATATAAAATCAAAAGTTGTTTCATGGAGTCCATTAAAGGAACTACATTCGCTTTATAGAGATCTTTATATTTTTTAGTAATTATAATACCTAAATATCTAAATGTATTAACGATTCTAAAAGGAGTATCATCATATACACTAACAGAGACATTTAATGGAAACAATTCGCTTTTATTCGTTAAGTTTATATTCTGAAAATTTACCGAAATCTTTTAAGTGTTTCCAAACAATTAGGAATTGATTCCTCAAGATTTGAAATAAAAACCAAACGTTCATCTGCATAAAGAGAAATCTTATGTATGGTTCCATTCATAGAGATACCATCAATACTTTTAGCTTCACGTAGTGTTATAGCTAAAGGCTCCAATACAAGATTAAATAATAAAGGGGTTAATGTCTAGTGCCACGAGAAAGTGAGAAAAAAGAAGAGCTGCAGTTATTAGCAATGACAAGCTCAAGGACGGCTTCCTGTCTACAGTTACAAGCCAAATGAATGATAAAATGGAATAGGCCTCACAGTGTAACTCGACGTGACCCTGCAGCATATGTCTATCTGCACTGCACTTTCTGTGCAGCCATAATGCTTTGTTACAGTTATTGTTCTGTCGTATATCAGCTCAATGTACTGTTGTAATGTATCGATCTGTGTGGATGATACGTCAGGCAAGATTTTCACTGGAAGCTCAGTACATGATAAGAATAAACAAATTTCCCATTTTAATTGTGTGGAAATATTAGACAGACTGAGCTTCTGCTCTGGAACCTCAGAAGGAAACTGAACTGTTGTCATTTCTGTGGAATGCACATAAATGGAGAAGGCTTCAATCTCACATTACGATCTGCGGGAACTGGGATCAGGTGACCGGTGGTGGATCTCCCATATCAATATCAGAATCAGGTTTAATAGCACCGGCACATGTTATGAAATTCGTTGTCCCTACGGCAGCAGTAGAACCTAAATCATAACAATGGATTTTAACAATTGTGATTTAATATAAGAAATAAAAGTATTACATAGTTAAATGATATAAATGGTACAAAATGAAAAAAAAAGATGTAATAAACTATTTTAATTGTGTCGACTATTTGACTGACTGGGTTGCTACTTTGGAAATTGTGGAGTGAAGCTTAACTGAACTGTACACATTTATGAGAAGCTCAGATAAACAGAAAAGGCTTAATTCTCACATAAATGGGTCAGACAACCAGAAACATCGGCTGCACTTAGCAGGTAAACACAGTGGAATGAAACATGCTGAAAATATTGCAGAAAAAAACATATTCTCCACCACAACGAGAGGACATGACAGATCCGGATCACATTGCCTTGTTTGCACGGGCGAAAGATGAAGCTACCCGTACATGTAGAGCAGTGACCCGCAGATGCTGCAGATCTGCGGAAAAACGTGAGGAGGAAACTGGATCACGTGACCGGTTTGGTCTCCCACCGCAGGCAGTGACTCCAGTTACCCACTACTCTGTGCCGCTCACACCTCCTCTCACCTTAAATGTATTAGACATTTCAACCCCCAGGAAAAATAAATCGTCTGTCCACTCTATCTATTCCTCTCGTAATCTTATAAACGTCCATCCAGTTTCACCCCAGCCTGCGCCGCTCTGGAGAAAACAGCGCAAGTTTGTCCAGCCTCTCGTTACAGTTCATGCCCTCTAATCCGGGCAGTATTCTGGTAAACCTCTTCTGCGCCCTCTCCAAAGCCCCGACATCCTTACGGGAATGGGGGCGACCAGAACTGTATGAAACACTCCAGATGTGGTCTAACTAGTTTTATAAAACTGTGTTAGGAACTGTAACGTTTTAGAAACGAACCAGCAGCAATAGAGTTCACACCGGAGTCTGGTTTTGATGTTAAAACCACTCTCTTTATTAGTATCTACTTACAAAATTGTAACTTAACGAAATAAAGGAATGTTACCAGTGTTATGTGTATATATGTGTAAATATAACTCCCAGACTATCCAGCCTGAGGGAACAAAGCTCAGAGTCTTGAGATGGTAAAGTAGGAAAGTTCAGTAATCCACGGAATAAATGATGGAACAGAGATATTTGTAATCCAGGGTGAAACGTACAGAAAAGGCCGTTATATCAAAATAACCGTCGACGAAGTTCTTATCCGTTGAATCCGTCACATACGAGTTATCAGCGAAAGTGACCTGTCACAGGAATACCGTCTTCCAGAGGTTGCCACAAAACATGCCCAGGCAAGGGTTAACACAAGATATTCCACAATCCACTCCTATGGATTATACGAAGTGACAGCCACACACGTTCGTTGAGGTTCCGTGTACCGAATATCAACCCACTCTTGTGGGCATAGGAGAGTTCCAAGCCTCGGCTGCGCCTAACTGAAGCGATCAGCTTTTCCAGTCTCCCTCTCTCTCTTTAGACTGGCCGACTGCCTGTCTGCAGATCGCTCTCTCTCTCTCTCTCTCTCTCTCTCTCTCTCTCTCTCTCTCTCTCTCTCTCTCTCTCTCTCTCTCTCTTTAGACTGGCGACTGCCTGTCTGCAGTTCGCTCTCTCTCTCTCTCTTATGGTTCAGCCCACAGTCAGCGCTGTCAGCCTGTGACTGACGTCATAGCCCCGCCTCCTCACGCCGCCGCTCTTAAAGAAACAGTCACAGTACGACCGCAGGCTCGGAACAGCTGCAACACAACTTCCCGACTTTTGAACTCAATGCTTCAAATAATAAAGACAACCATGACATTTGCCTTCTTAACCACCCGATCAATCTGTGCAGTCTTTTTCAGGGAGCGATGAACTTGGAGTCTAAGATCCCTCTGATCATCAACACTGTTCAGGGTTTTGCATTTAACAGTGTACTGTCGCATACATTCGACCTACCGAGCTGCCAAGATGATCATCACTAATCAAATCTCACTGAGATTTCTCAGGACCTGTTGAATTTATTGCCAAGTGCAATAAGGTACAGGGACAGTGAAACACTGACTTGTGGCAGCATCACAGGCAAGTACATTCAGATAACACACGGAACACAAATTATACGATTCTCTGTCAGTAACAATCTATAAATATGTTTTATGTCATTAACAATATACAAAACACATTGTATCATGATCAATACCAAAATGTGTATTTGTGTCGATAACAGACTTGGAAATGTTGAATTTGGTCCCTGTTTCCATTCCTCCTGTAATCCACAGCCAGCTCCTATGTTTTTGTCACAGTGAGTGAGAGATTGTTTTCTTGACCCCACTGTGTCGGGGTGATGACTTCTTCTCTGTCGGCTGCCTCGTTATTATTTGAGATTAGGCCAGTCAGTGTAGTGTCATCAGCAAATTTAATTAGCAGATTGGAGCTGTGGGTGGCGACAGAAGTCATGGGTGTACAGAGAGTAAAGGAGGGGGCAAGGACACACCGCGGTGGGGTATGTGTGCTGAGGGTCAGAGAGACAGAGGTGAGGGAGCCCACTCTTACCACCTGCCGGCGACCTGACAGGAAGTCCAGGATCGAGCTACACAAGGCAAGGTGCAGGCCGTGGTCTCTGAGCTTCTTGTCGATACTTCAGGGCTTCGTACGGGCTACTGCTCTGCCCATGACTGCAAGGAACTGCAGAGAACATCAGAGAAACAAGCCTCCCCTCCATGGACTCTTCCTACACTTCCCCTGCCTCGGAGAACCAGGCCACGTACTCAAAGACCCTCACAACCTGGACATTCTTGCTGCAAACCCGCTCCCCCATCGGGGAGGAGATACAAAAGCCTTAAAGCGCGAACCACCCGGCTCAAGGATGGCTTCCTGTCTGTGGTTATAAGCCAAATGAATGATAAAATGGACTCGACCTCACAATGTAACTCGACGTGACCCTGCACCATATGTCTATCTGCACTGCACTTTCTCTGCAGCCATAATGCTTTGTCGCAGTTATTGTTTTGTCGTTTTCATTTTTTTTTCATTTGTAGAATTTTTTTTATTGGTACAGAATCTTCTACAGCTACAAAATGATACAAAACTTCAATAGATTAATATGTATACAATTAATAAAACTGAAAAAACTGATTGTAAAATATAAAATTGGAAATATATATATGTATGGGGGAAAAAGAACCCCATCTAACTTGGTAAAAAACCCACTAACTACATGAGAAACACACATTTGACCATCAATCATCATTTAAGTATGAAAATAAGAAAAATCAACCGCCATTTCAGATTTATATAAAAAATAAAATTGGAAGGAAATCATATAGTGTAATTCAATTTAAAAGATAATATTTGGCAAAAGAACCCCATCTTTTCTCAAAATCGAATCGAGGATCCAAAGTTCTACTTCTATTTTTTTCCAAACTAAGGCATAACATTCCTTGAGAAAATCATTCAGTTAATGTAGGGGAAGAAATATCTTTCCAGTTTAATAAAATAGCCCTTCTTGTCAGTAGCGTAACAAATGCAATTACATGTTGATCTGAAGGTGAAATACCCTGAATATGATGTGGAGCTATTCCAAATCGACCAGTCATTCTATTAGGTTGTATATTAATTTTCAGAGCTTTAGAAATTGTAGAAAATAAAGATTTTCAAATCGATTTTAATGAATAATATGACCAGAACATATGTGACAAAGTAGCTACTTCAGTTTCACATCTATCACTGCATTTGTCTATAGTAGGAAATATTCTAGATATTCTCTCCTTTCTTAAATAATAACGGGGAACAATTTTAAATTGAATTAAACAATGGTTGGCACATAAAGAAGATGAATTTACGTTTTTCAAAAGTCGAAGCTAATCTTCATTAACAAGGGTCATTTTAAGCTCTCTCTCCCAATCTTGTTTAATCATTAGTGATAGTTTCTCTTTTCGTAACAAAAATAAATTATAAATTCTGTTAATGGAACCTTTCACTAAGGGATTCAATTTCAAAATGGTTTCCAACAAATCAGATTCTTGTAAATATGGAAACTCAGGTAAACATTGTTGTAAAAAATGTTTCACCTGAACAGATTGCAAAAAATGTGTATGGGCGAGAGAAAATTTGTTAATTAACGCTTCGACCACCACAAAATAAATCTGTAAAAGAATGGATCCCTTTATTTTTCCATAGGAGAAAAATGGGGTCAGTTGTTGAAGGTTTAAAAGAAAAGTTTCGATGCAAAAAACTAGACAACTTAAATTGTTTAAAATTCTAAAAATTTACGGATCTGAACCCAAATCCGTAGGGATTGTTTAATAACCGGGAAAAGATTTAAATTTGGAACTTTAGAGAGCTGTAAAGGTAATGGAGCTCCTAAAATTGAAGTTAAATAAAATTGTTTAACAGCTTTTAATTCCAAATCAACCCATAATGATTTTTGTTTCTTATCAAGCCAATATAACCAAACACATAATTGTCTAACTTTCACAGCTCAATAATAGTCTTAAATTAGGAAGTGCAATTTCACCGTACGTTTTAGATTTTTCTAAGTGATACTTATTAAATCTTGGTCTCTTTTTGTTCCAAATAAAGGAAGAAATTAGAGAGTCAATTTGATCGAAAATTTTTTTAGTTAAAAAGATAGGTATATTTTGGAAAATATATAAAAATCTAGGTAAAATCATCATTTTCACAGCACGAACACGACCTATTAAAGAAAAAGTAAGTGGATAGCATCGAGAAAATAGTTATTTCCTGGCGTCCATTAAAGGAACTATATTCGCTTTATAGAGATGTTTACATTTTTTAGTAATTAACAATTCTAAAAGGAATATCATTATATATACTAAAAGGGACATTTAAAAGAAACAATTCACTTTTATTCAAGTTAAGTTTATATCCTGAAAATTTAGCGAAATCTTTAAGTGTTTCCAAAAGATTAGGAATTGATTCCTCAAGATCTAAAATAAAAACAAAAAGATCATCTGCATAAAGAGAAATCTTATGTGTGGTTCCATTCGTAGAGATACCGAGAATATTTTTAGCTTCACGTAGTGTTATAGCTGAAGGCTCCAATACAAGATTAAATAATAAAGGGGTTAATGGACATCCCTGTCTGGTGCCACGAGAAAGTGAGAAAAAAAGAAGACCTGCAGTTATTAGTAATGACAAGCTCAAGGGCGGTTTCCCGTCTGTGTTTATAAGCCAAATGAATTATAAAATGGTCTCGGCCTCACAATGTAACTCGACGTGACCCTGAGCCATATGTCTACCTGCACTGCACTTTCTCTGCAGCCATAATACTTTGTTACAGTTATTGTTCTGTCGAATACCAGCTCAATGTATTGTTGAAATGTATCGATCTGTGTGGATGGTACGTCAGGCAAGATTTTCACTATAGCTCAGTATGTTATGAGAATAAACAAATTTCCCCTTTTAATTACGTGGAAATATTAGACAGACTGAGCTTCTGCTCTGGAACCTCAGAAGGAAACTGAACTGTTGTCCTTTCTGAGGAATGCAAATATATGAAAAAGGCTTCAATCTCATATTACGATCTGCGGTAACTGGGATCAGGTAACCGGTGGTGGGTCTCCCATATTAATATTAGAATCAGGTGTAATAGCACCGGCATATGTCATGAAATTCGTTGTCCCTGCGGCAGCAGTAGAACCTAATTCATAACAATAGATTTTAACAATTGTGACTTAAAATAAGAATATACATTTTGTAGTTAAATTATATAAATAGTACAAAAATATATATTTTTAAATGTAATAAACTATTTTAATTGTGCCGACTGTTTGACTGACTGGGTTGTTGCTTTGGAAGTAGTGGAGTCAAGCTTAACTGAACTGTACACATTTATGAGAAGCTCAGAGAAATAGAAAAGGCTAAATTCTCACATAAACGGGTCAGACAACCAGAAACATCGGCTGCACTTAGCAGGTAAACACTGTGGAATGAAACATGCTGAAAATATTGCAGAAAAAAACATATTGTCCACCACAACGAGAGAACGTGACAGATCCGGATCTCACTGCCTTGTCTGAACGGGCGAAAGATGAATCTGCACTTACACGTAGAGCAGTGTCCCGCAGATGCTGCAGATCTGCGGAAAAACGTGAACAGGAAACGGGATCACGTGACCGGTTTGGTCTCGCACCCCAGACAGAGAACCAGTTACCCACTACTCTGTGGAAAGAAGCAAACTTGCCGCTCACATCTAATCTCACCTTAAATGTATTAGACATTTCAACCCCCAGGAAAAATATATTGTCTGTCTACTCTATCTATTCCTCTCGTAATCTTATAAACGTCCATCCAGTCTCACCTCAGCCTGCGCCGCTCTGGAGAAAACAACACAAGTTTGTCCAGCCTCTCATTATAGCTCATGCCCTCTAATCCAGGCAGTGTCCTGGTAAACCTCTTCTGCGCCCTCTCCAAAGCCCCGACATCCTTCCGAGAATGGGAGGGACCAGAACTGTATGAAACACTCCAGATGTGGTCTAACTAGTTTTATAAAACTGTGTTACTAACTGAGACGTTTTAGAAACGAACCAGCAGCAATAGAGTTCACACTGGAGTCTGGTTTTGATGTTAAAACTACTCTTAGTATCTACTTATAACATAGTAAGTTAACGAAATAAAGGAAAGTGTTATGTCTATATATGTGTAAATATAACCCCCAGACTATCGAGCCTAAGGGAACAAAGCTTAGTGTCTTGAGATGGTAAAGTAGGAAAGTTCAGTAATCCACGGAATAAATGATGGAACAGAGATATTTGTAATCCAGTGTGAAACGTAGAGAAACAGCCGTTACTTCAAAATAACAGTCGACGAAGATATCCGCTGAATCCGTCCACATACGAGTTAACGAAAGTGACCTGTCACAGGAATACCGTCTTCTAGGGGTTACCACACAACATACCCAGGCAACGATTAACTCCAAAATCCACTCCTATGGATTATACGAAGTGACAGCCAGACACATTCGTTGTGGTTACGTGTACCGATGATCAACCCACTCTTGTGGGCATAGGAGAGTTCCAAGCCTCAGCTGCGACTAACCGAAGCGATCAGCTTTTCCAGTCTCTCTCTCTCTCTCTCTCTCTTTAGACTGGCCGACTGCCTGTCTGCAGATCGCTCTCTCTCTCTCTCGTTCAGTCCACAGTCAGCGCTGTCAGCCTGTGACTGACGTCATAGCCCCGCCTCTACACCCCGGCGCTCTTAAAGAAACAGTCACAGTACGACCGCAGGCTCGTAATAGCCGCAACACAACTTCCCGACTTTTGAACTCAACGCTTCAACTAATAAAGACAACCATGCCATTTGCCTTGTTAACCACCCGATCAATCTGTGCAGTCTCTTTCAGGGAGCGATGAACTTGGAGTCCAAGATCCCTCTGATCATCGACACTGTTCAGGGTTTTGCATTTAACAGTGTACTGTCTCATACGTTCGACCTACCGAGCTGCCAAGATGATCATCACTAATCAAATCTCACTGAGATTTCTCAGGTCCTGTTGAATTTATTGCCAAGTGCACAAGTACGGGAAGATACAGGTACAGAGAAATAATGACTTGTGGCAGCATCACAGGCAAGTACATTCAGATAACACACGGAACACAAATTATACGATTCTCTGTCAGTAATAATCTGTAAGTATCTTTTATGCCATTAACAATATATAAAATACATTGTGTCATGATCAATATTAAATTGTGCATTTTGTGTCAATAATAGACTTGGAAATGTTGAATTTGATCCCTGTCCCCATTCCTCCTGTAATCCACAACCAGCTCCTGTGTTTTTGTCACAGTGAGGAAGAGGTTGTTTTCTTGACACCCCTGTGTCGGGGTGATGACTTCTATGTATGCTGCCTCGTTATTATTTGGGATTCGGCCGATCAATGTAGTGTGGTCAGAAAATTTAATTAGCAGATTGGAACCCGCCACTGCAGCCCCACAGTGCACTATTTACAGATTGCAAAGCTACGAAATTGCATGTGAATGGCCTCCCTTCCCCCAACTCCACTCTTTCTGCGTCACCAGCAGACTGGGACATCTCACATCTACTTTGGAAGCTGGAACATGAGGGCAGAGTATTGTCTGAACGGTGTAGAGTTAGGTAAGGGGGAAATGCAAAGAGACCTAGGAGTCCTAGTTCACCAATCAATGAAGGTGAATGAGAAAGTGCAACAGGCAGTGAAGAGGGCAAATGGAATGTTGCCCTTTGTTACAAGGGGAATTGAATACAAGACCAAGGATGTTCTTTTGCATTTGTACAGGGCCCTGGTGAGACCACACCTGGAATATTGTGTACAGTTTTGGTCTCCAGGTTTAAGGAAGGACATTCTGGCAATTGAGGAAGTGCAGCGTAGATTCACTAGGTTGATTCCTGGGATGGCAGGGCTGTCTTACGCAGAGAGATTGGAGAGTTTGGGCTTGTACACGCTGGAATTGAGGAGATTGAGAGGGGATCTGATTGAAACGTTTAAGATAATTAAAGGATTTGATAGGATTGAGGCAGGTAATATGTTCCAGATGTTGGGAGAGTCCAGTACCAGAGGGCATGGGTTGAGAATAAGAGGTCAGTTATTTAAAACAGAGTTGAGGAAGAGCTTCTTCTCCCAGAGAGTTGTGGAGGTGTGGAATGCACTGCCTCGGAAGACGGTGGAGGCCAATTCTCTGGATGCTTTCAAGAAGGAGCTAGATAGATATCTGATGGATAGGGGAATCAAGAGATATGGGGACAAGGCAGGGACTGGGTATTGATAGTGAATGATAAGCCATGATCTCAGAATGGCGGTGCAGACTCGAGGGGCCGAATGGTCTACTTCTGCACCTATTGTTTATTGTCTATTGTATATCTCGCTGCCTCCGCCAGGACATTAAACTGTGACAACTGTGGTCAGGGACTGATCTCTGGGGTACTCCAAACGCTACCTCCTTCCAGTCTGAAAACGACCCACTCATCCAGCCACACGCTAACGGCAGTTTATCGATCTCCAACGAAAAAGCCTAATCACCTACTCCTGAGGGTCAATACCATTGCTGACTCTGAGTTTGCCACTGTCAAATGCCGGGAGGGACATAAAAATCAGAAAGTCTCTAGTCACAGCCGTGTAAATAAAATGTGATCTCAGTAGGTGTGTGGCGCATGCTCAGAATGCGAAGGAGACAGACAAACTGAGCCAAGTCACAGACTGATGAAGGGGAGGAATGATCCATTTTGATACAGAGAGGGAAGCGGAGAGTTTGATGTTGTTCCTGATGCCGGAACTGTGGCCAGTTAAAAGACGAAATCTTGTTGCTCTAAATTGTTTTTGAGATGTGACAGTGTTTTAATCAGAAGACACCATGGAAACTAAAATTATTTCAGTTGAAGTGTTGTCCTTCACCCACTGATGTGCTTTGTAAGCTTTTAACAGTGTAGAAAAGGCAAAGGATTTGTCTATGGGACTCACAAACACAACAGCTCGTTAGTTCCGCTGTATCTGTCAGTTCACCAGCGCTTGAAAGCCGCCGATCCTTGAATGTGGAGGCGGAGATGCGCCCCACTCGCTGCAAGGAGAGCCCGAACACTTGTCCATGTCCGTGATCTGATTGGATACATCGCCATGACGTTATAGCAGTGTGACGTCATTCACCGGCTCTCATTTTGGAAGGGATTCAGTCGGGCATCGCAGATTCACCAACAGCTTCGCACTGGGAAGCGGCCGTTCACCTGCTCCGTGTGTGTGAAGAGACTCATTCAGTTAACCCACCTTGTGATGCTCCGGTGAGTTCACACTAAATAGAGGCCACATTTCTGTCCGGAGTGAGCAAAGAGTTTTACTCAATCATCCCAGCTGCTGCAACACCAGCAACTTCACATCAGGGAGGAAGTTCAAATCAGCTCCGTATTAAAAGTCTAACCATCACGGTGACTGAAGGCAGCTGCAGGTTCTTGAGGGACTGTTACTGTCAGATTCTGCAGTTCTTGCGGCTGCTCATCGCACCCAGGACTGAACCCTGGTCACTGAGCATTGGAGGAGTCTGTTGTGCTGATATTAGCCTTAAACTAGATTGGCGTTTAATATTGTGAATCTGTGAAAGATAAATCAGTTTGTATCAAATCCCGTGTCTCACTTGAGAGGCCACTCGACCCAGTTGGTCCCTGCCCATGTTTCTGTTCCATATCAGTATATGTAAATCTCTCCCTATCGTTCCCCTCTCACCTTTCCTGAGATGATGAGTTGCAACTAGTCACCACTCCGTGGGACGGGAGATTTCCCTTCAATTTCGTAGAATCACAGAAACCTACAACATATTACCGATGTTTTGGCCCACAATGTTGTACCGACCATGTAACGTACTCTAGAAAATAGTTAGAATTACCCTACCGCATTAGCCACCCATTTTCCTAAGCTCCATGTACCTTTCTAAGAGTCCCTTAAAAGACCCTATTGTATCCGCCTCTACCACCGTCGCTGGCGGTGCACTCCACACACCACTCTGCTTAAAAAAAAATAGTTTTGATATCTCCTCTGTACCTACTTCCTAGCAGCTTAAACCGATTCCCCCTCGTGTTTGCCGTTTCAGCCCTGGGAGAAAGCCTTTGACTATCCACACGACCTATGCCTCTCATCATCTTATCCACCTGCATGAATTCCCTGCATGATTGTCTCCGGGCTGAACAAGTCGATGAGCTCACTGTGGTTGTGACGTTGTTCAGGGCTCCGGACGAAGTTGGTTAAACTCCTTCTTCCCCGCTCTTTTCAACGTTTTGTGTCATTTTCACCAACTTTAAAGGACTGTGCCTCAGACAGCTGGGTTGTTGCAATTGTTACCTACCAGCAGCAATAGATCACTAACTGAGTCTGGTTTCGATGTTAAACCACTATCTTCATTAGTATTGTGACGGGGTCCTGAATTCCCCTATGAACTGTGTTTTTGAAAAGAGAGAGGGAGATGTTCAACACGAGAGAGAGAGAGAGAGAGAGAGAGAGAGAGAGAGAGAGAGAGAGAGAGAGAGAGAGAGAGAGAGAGAGAGAGAGAGAGAGAGAGAGAGAGAGAGAGAGAGAGAGAGAGAGAGAGAGAGAGAGAGAGAGAGAGAGAGTGAGTGAGTGAGTGAGTGCTCGGAGGTGGTGTTATGCTTTCTCTGCAAGCTTGTTGACACTTTTACAAGGACACTGTCAGCTTCTGTGTTCTTCCAGAGAGAGAAGGGAGGAACTGTTTGATGGACAGCTGGGGCTCAGCACGGTGAGATAAGTAGGAGGTCCGCTGATAGACCTCCAGGCACATGGTTTTGGACACTGAATCAGCTTTGTTGTGTCCACAGAAAAAGGTGGGTTTTGGAAGATCGATCCGGAGCATCGATCAGTGGCTCTCGCAGTGTGAAAAGGCTGTGACCTGTGGGGAGTTATTCGTGTGCCCATCCCTCGCCTGGGTTAATAACTCCACCACAGAAGAACGGTCCCGTTTGTAGTGGTCACAGTCGGTGACTTCCAAAGGATTTCGGGGGACGACGGGACTATCGACGGCGTCAGCTTACCTGAAGACTCAAACCTCTCCTTCTCTCTCTCCATCACTACTCGACTCAATCCCACGAACTGAACCGAACTTCACTCATCACCGTCAGACGGTATCTATTTACCCCGAGGCGTGAAGAAGCTTGGCTTTCCTATTTACACACACACACACACACACACACACACACACACACACACACACACACACACATATAATCATTGCTATCCTGTTTGATATATCTGCATTTATATTGCTGTATCGCGTAATTACTAATAAACAGCATTAGTTTACAGCAATACATTGTTTCCTATTTCTGCTGGTTCTTTGACCCGTCACGGGGTACGTAACAGTATCTACTCCAAATATAAAAGATTAAAGGAAGTAAACAGAAGTTAACTGTGTAATGCGTATATATAGCTCCCAAACTATCAAGCTTTGGAAACAATGCTTAAAGTCTTCAGATGGTAAAGTGGAAAAGTTCAGTAATCCACGGAATAAGCGAGTGAGAGGAGAGATTTGTAAATCCACACGAACACGTAGAGAGAAGGCAATTACGAAGAATTCCACACACATTCCACGCTGGATGAACGAAATAACAGTCGCCGAAGATCTTATCCGTCGATTAGTTCCGAAATCCACTTAGAAATATCACCAGGTGACAGTGACAGGAATATCGTCTTCAAGTGGTTACCACAGAACACCCCGATTCCAGGTAAGGGCCAACAAAAGTGATACCACAGGATACTCCAGCAAATCCACACACATGGATGATACGAAGTGACAGTCACAGATCAGTTGTGCACTGCGTGCCGATGATGAGATCAACCGTACCTTTTGGGCATGGAAGAGTTGCAGCCTATAGCAGTCACACGCTGAAGTTCCAACAGCTTGTCTCCCTCTCCCTCTCCCGCTCCCTCAGGCTGCCGCAGCCTGTGTCTGACGTCACAGCCCCGCCTCACTCAGGCCCTTAAAGCGACACTCACAGTAAACGAACCTGCGGTCTCGCAACACAATGCATCTCTAAAGTCTGACAGCAGACTCGCGAGTGAATCTTCGATGGTGCAGAGTCAGAAACCGAAGATTTGCCAGATTGAGTCAGGGGCTCCAGAGAGAGATGGTGTCCAGAGGAGGACGACGAATAAGACCAGCAGGATGTGGTTAAAGGTGAAAGATTAGAAGCATTTGGAAACTGGTTGATCGAAAAAAAAAGGTGGTCAATTTCTGCAAAACACAGGAGGAAATCAACAGGTCAGGCAGTAATTTTGGAGAGGAATATCCAGCAACTGCAGAATCTCCTGTGTTTTATATCTGCATTTTACATTGGCATTAGATACACGTTGATATTGAGTATATTGTTTATGGGAGCCGCTCTCTGCGTTAAACAGCTGCAGATTTTTTCGATACCCACGGTAAAAAAAATGAGGTATGGACATTGAACCGGTGCTTGCAGAAATGTTTAATGGCACCGTGACTACCCATGGGGCCATGAGTTAAGAATTTCACCGGCGCTGAAGCGCCGATGAAATGCGCAGGCGTCCGGCTGATGACGTCACTGAGTTTCACGCATGCGCGCAGTACACTGAAGGCTTTGAAAATGTCGGTTGCAGGTAAGAGCGATTCTCCGTCTTTTTATCTTAAACACCGACTTCGGGACGATTCTTGTGAAATCCGGACACCGTGATCCGCAATCTCGGGACAGTCCTGCCCTCTTCCCCCTCTCTCAGCCCCACGATCCGTACACGGAGCCCGGGGAGCTTCCGGCTGATGAGGGAATGGGAACCGATGGATCTCTCAGACAGAGCTGAGCTCCAGCTATCTAAATGCAAGGATTAGGAACTCGGAGAAAGGGAACAAAAATCTTTTACATCACCAGTTGAGAAAATCTGCATTAGTACTTTTTTCCGCAGATGCTGCCTGGCCTGCAGAACTCCTGCAGTATTTAGTGTGTGTTGCTTCCTTTACCTCCTCTTGCTCTGGACTTTTCGACCGGTGAGAACATGTTTTGTCCCATTCTCTCTGGGTACGTAATGACATCAAACAACTTTGCCCTGGGCAACAAGTAGCTTTCACATCACAAATGTGTCAGACTCCAGTGAGACAGAGAACGGCCCTTCCCTTCATATACATTGGCATTGCATTCACTGAATTCACCACCCTCAGTCATTGGGGGAGGATTCAGGGGGAATATTTATGTAGAATACAGAAACTAGTGATGCCTGTTTGCATTTTGGTGATGCAAAAGTTGCTGGAGAATTTGCAAGTGGGAAGAAGTGGAGTGATATTTGGAAATCTGACTTTTTAAAGCAAAATTTAGCAAGCAAACCACATATGGACAATGTGCAAAAGATTTGGTGAGAAAATCCTCCATTTCCTGTTACAGGCCTGCTACATAGGTTGTGTGAGAGTGCAGATGAACTCGATCAAAGTACTTATCAACAGTGATTTGCCAGCTGTGAAAATGAATACCTCTCTATATAAAATTCACTGTGCACATATTGTCACTGGGTAAAAAATGCACAGTACAAGATTTATCTGCACACTGGTTATTACAAATTAGAGGGGAGATTATTACAAATTAGAGGGGTATAGGAGGGAAGGAGGGGAGGCCTCCAGTGTCCCTGATGCCCTCACCTACAAGATGTGCAGCTTGTAACCCTGCACTTCAATGAGCTGCAACTTGAAATGGGTGAATTCCAGATTATCCAGCAGTTGGAGGGGGTGATAGATATGACATGCAGAGAGGTGAGTCACACCCACAGGACACAGGAAACTGGGTGAGAATCAGGAAGGGGAATGAGGTTAAATAGGCATCGCAGAGTACTCTAGTGGCCATCCCCCACAACAACAGGTGGAGCACTTCATAACCTGTTGGGGGGAATTACCTGGCAGAGGAAAGTCAAAGGCCTGATAGGGGATTCGTCAGGTAGAGGAACAGAACAAGAGGGGATGAATAATCTAGTGGTAAGGCTTACTAGTGGTAGTGAGCAGGGGAGGGGGTGATGTAGTTAAAATAAGTTGTAGAGGGAATGGGAGCCAGAATGACAGAACAGATAGTGGAGAGGGTGAATTGAATTGACTTTATTAGATACATACCTCATAAACATGAGGAGTAGAAATATTTACCTTACATCTCCATCTAAATGTGCAACGTGTAATTTACATAGATAGTTTGCACATAGGACAGTCAATATAACATTGAAATGCAATTGTATCAGCATGAATTAATCAGTCTGATGGCCTGGTGGAAGATGATGTGCCAGAGCCTGTTGGTCCTTTTGCTGTGATACCATTTCCTGGATGGTGGCAGCAGGAACAGTTTGTGTTTGGGGTGCATTGGGCCCGTTTGTCCCTGATATTTGTTGGGCCCTTCTTACACACCTGTCTGTGTAAATGTACTGAATCATGGAAAGTAGGTTGTGCAATGTATAATTTCCTTATTTATATTTAGAGACATTTTTTGGTGTATAAAATGATGAGGGGTATTGAGCGTGTGAGTGGCCAGAGGAGTGTTTTTTCCCCAGGGTTGAAATGGTTAATGCTGCTTTTCCACACTCCCACAGACCCTTTGTCCATCTCCTGAGTAAATTGAGTTTGAAAAATATTTAAGATCTCCCCTATCTGCTTTGTTTCCACACGTGGATTGCCATTCCGGTCTTCCAGAGGACCGACTTTTTGCCTTGCAATCCTTTTGCTCTTAATCTATCACTAGAATCCCTGAGGATTATCCTTCACCTTTTCTGTGACAGCAACCTCATGCCATCTTTTAGCCATCCGGATTTATTTCTTATGTGTTCTCTTGCATTTCTTATACTCCATAAGAAACTGACTGCCTATCCCTGTTATGTAATTCCATTTTGTGCTTTACCAGGGTCTGAATATCTCTTGCAATCCAAGTTTCCCTACAGTTTCTATCTTTACCTTTGATTCTGACATACCCGCTTTCTACTTTAAGAATTTTGCTTTGAAGGCCTCCCATTTACCAAGCACACCTTTGCCATAAAGCAGCCTGTCCCAGTCCACAGTTGCCAGATCCTAGTGTTGATCATGCCCTGAACACATCCGCCTTTCCTACGCTGCTCCTTGTATTGAAATACACAGGGCTCAGCATATTCACTGCACCACACTCAACTTTTTCATTCCTGACTTTGTCTGAGGCCTGAACAAAATCTTTCTCCACAACTCCACCACTATCTGTTCCGTTATTCAGGCTCCCATTCCCCCTGCAACTTTAGTTTAACCCTCCTTACCCCCACCTCCCAGCATGCAGATCTATCACCCCTTTGGCTTTCCTCTCCCAGATCAATAAAAAGGAGGTGCATACCAGGTACAGGCAGATAGGAGCAAATGGGGTACTTATGAAATACAGGAAATTCAAGTGAACACTTATGAAAGAAATAAAAGAAGGCATGAGTTTGCCCCAGCAGTCAAGGTGAAGGAGAATCCTCAGGGATTCTGCAGATATGTTAAGAGCAAAAAAGATTGCAAGGGAAAAAAAATTAATCCTCTGGAAGATCAAAATGGTAATCCATATGAAGGATAGCATAGACTTGGGGAGATTTTTTTTGCATCCGTATTTACTCAGGAGATGGACACAGAGTCTGGAGAAGTGAGGCAAAGCCGCATTAACTTCATGGACCTTGTACAGATTACAGAGGTGGAGGCGTTTGCTGTCTTGAGGCAAATTAGTGTGGATCAATCCCCAGGGCCTGACAAGTTGTTCACCAGGACCCTGCGGAAGACAAGTGCAGAAATTATCAGGGCCTAAGCACAGATATTGAAATCATCCTTAGTGACAGGTGAGGTACTGGAGGATTGGAGGACAGGCAGTGTTGTTCTGCTGTTCAAGAAAGGCTGTAAAAATAAACTAGGAAGTTATCCATTGGTGAGCTTGACATCAGAACTGGGAAAGTTATTGGAATGTGTGTGCAGGAACCAAGTATATACTGTAAGTATTTGTATAGGTGTGGACTGATAAAGGATAGACAGCATGGCACTAGCCAATCTTTCAGAGTCTCTCGAGGAGGTTATCAGGGAAGTGGATGAAGGCAAGGCAGTAGATGTTGTCTGCATGGACTTTAGCAAGGCACTTGATAAAGTCTCATATGGGAGGTTGGTCAAGAAGGTTCAGTCACTCAGCATTCTAGATGAGACAGTAAATTGGATGAGACACTGTCTTTGGGAGAAGCCAGAGTGTGGTAGCAGATGGTTGCCTCTATAACTGTAATCCTGTGATTAGTTGTGTGCCATAGGGATCAGTGCTGGATCTGTTGTTGTTTGTCATCTATATCTGTAATCTGGATGATAGTGTGGTTAACTGGATCAGAAAATTTGTGGATGACAACAAGACTGGAGGTTTAGCGGCTGCAAGAAGACTATCATGGCTTGCAGTGTGATCTGGACCAGGTGGGAAAATGGTTTGAGAATTGGAAAATGGAATTTAATGCAGACCAGTGTGAGTTGTGGCATTTGGTCTGACCTACCAAGGGAGGTCTTTCACAGTGACTGATCGGGCACGGAGGAGTGTTGTAGAAGAAAGGGACCTGGGAATACAAGTCCTTAATTCACTGAAAGTGGTATCACAGTTAGATAGGGATGGAAGGAAATATTTTAGCCCATTGCCCTGCATGAACCACAGTAGTGACAACAATAGATGACTTGTAGAAGACATTGGTGAGGCCTTATTTGGAGTATTATGTGCAGTTTTGGTCACCTACCTACAGGAAAGATGTAAAAGAAGTTCAGAGATTTCAGAGAAAATACACAAGGATGTTGCCATGTCTGGAGGACTTGGATTATAAGGAAAGATTGAACAAATCAGGACATTATTCCTGGGAATGTAGAAGATTGAGGGGAGATTTGATTGTGATAGAGAGGCACACATAGTGTTAATGCAAGCTGGCTTTCTCCACTGAGATTGGGTGGGACTACAACCAGAGGCCATGGGTTAAGGGTGAAAGGTGAAATGTTAAGGGGAGCATGAGAGGAACTTCTTCACATAGAGGGTCATCCGGCTGTGGAATGAGCAGCCAGCACAAGTGGTGCATGCGAGCTCGATTTTAACGTTTAAGAGGTTTTTGTAGATACCTGGATGGTAGGGGTGTGGGAGTGGGCTGTTTAAATAGTTCAGCACAAACTAGATTGCCCAAAGGGCCTGTTTCTGTGTTGAAATTTTCTATGATTGCGACAAGAACCTGAAATAATACAAAAATTCACTCTAAGTCCTTTTAACAGATGTGCGGCCAACCAGTCATTTCAGCGGGAATTTTTTAAATGGCGTTAAAATTGTGGCATTTTGTTAATAATACACAAGAGAAGATCCCAGCTGCACGTCAAGAAAGACAATTTGCATGAGAGTGTTTCAGTCACTGTGGGACAAGGAACACATGCCGCTCAGCAGGAGCCGGGAATAATACCAATGGAGGGAGTCAAAATGAGCCAGGTCACAGATTGGAGACGACAGAAATGCCCCATTCTGATAGAGACAGGAAGAGCATCAGATAATTGATGGTCATTCCAGATTCCAGCACTCTGCCCAGTCAGGAGATGATTTCTCTGTCCAACTTGGGGTGAACCTCACTGTAACAGTGTGATACCAGATCAAACCTTGGCAACTCAAGTAATCTCATCTGAAATGTTGTCCTAAACCCATTGATGGATTTTGTAAATTTTTTTACAGGTTAAAAATGAGAAGGAATTCATCTCCAGGAAGCTCAAACACGAGACGCCAGTTTTGTTGTCTCTGCCTAGATATTTAAGAAGTGGAGCAAGGGATCCAATTGTCCACCCTTCCTGCTCAGACTGTAGGGAGGAATTCACTCGGTGATTTTGACCAACTGGCACGCCCATCATTTTACACAGGAAAAAGGACATTCACCTGCCCAGACAGTGGGAATGGATTCACTCGGTCATCTCAACTAAAGGTACATCAGCAAGTTCACACTGGAAAAGGCCATTCACTTGTTCTGTGTGTGAGAAGGGGTTCAGTCGGTCATCCCACCTGTGGACACACCAATCAGTTCACACTGGGCAGAGACTGGTCTTCTGCTGAATTTCTGGGAAAGGATTCACTCTGTCATCTGACCTAATGGCTCACCAGCGAGTTCACACTGGGGAGCGGCCGTTCACCTGCTCAGTCTGTGAGAAGAGATTTACTCAGTTATCCAACCTACAGAGTCACCAGCGAGTTCACACTGGGGAGAAGCCATTCACGTGCTCAGTCTGTGAGAAGAGATTTACTCAGTTATCCAACCTACAGAGTCACCAGCGAGTTCACACTGGGGAGAAGCCATTCACGTGCTCAGTCTGTGGGAAAGGATTCACTCTGTCATCCACCCTACTGGTACATCAGCGAATTCACACTGGGGAGAAGCTGTTCACCTGCTCAGACTGTGGAAAGGGATTCACACTGTCATCCCGCCTACTGGTACATCAGCAAATTCACACTGGGGAGAAGCCGTTCACCTGCTCAGTCTGTGAGAAGAGATTTACTCAGTTATCCAACCTACAGAGTCACCAGCGAGTTCACACTGGGGAGAAGCCTTTCACCTGCTCAGTCTGTGGGAAAGGATTCACTCTGTCATCCACCCTACTGGTACATCAGCGAATTCACACTGGGGAGAAGCTGTTCACCTGCTCAGACTGTGGAAAGGGATTCACACTGTCATCCCGCCTACTGGTACATCAGCAAATTCACACTGGGGAGAAGCCGTTCACCTGCTCAGTCTGTGGGAAAGGATTCACTCTGTCATCCACCCTACAGAGACACCAGCGAGTTCACACTGAGGTGAAGCCATTCACCTGCTCAGTCTGTGGGAAAGGATTCACTCTGTCATCCACCCTACAGAGACACCAGCGAGTTCACACTGAGGTGAAGCCATTCACCTGCTCAGTCTGTGGGAAAGGATTCACTGTGTCATCCCTCCTACTGGTACATCAGCGAATTCACACTGGGGAGAAGCCATTCACCTGCTCAGTCTGTGGGAAGAGATTCACTGACTCTTCCACCCTACGGAGACACCAGCGAGTTCACACTGGGGAGAAGCCATTCACCTGCTCAGAATGTGGGAAGCGATTCACTCTGTCATCCACCCTACGGCGTCACCAGCGAGTTCACAGTGGGGAGATGCCGTTCACCTGCTCAGTGTGTGGGAAAGGATTCACTGACTCTTCCACCCTGCAGAGACACCAGCGACTTCACACTGGGGAGAAGCCGTTCACCTGCTTATTCTGTCGGAAGAGATTCACTCAGTCATCCACCCTACAGAGTCATCAGCGAGTTCACACTAGAGAGAGGCTCAGAATGTGGGAAAGGATTCACTCAGTCATCCCACCTCTTGGCACACCAGTCAGTTCACAGTAAGGAGAGGCCATTGTTATGAATCCTTTGGTTTTGATTGCTGTAGACTGTCATTTTAAGAGAGAGAGAGAGAGAAATTAAGAAGGTGAATCAGTCTGACTTGCAGCTTGTTTACATTGCTCGCAGCTTGTTTAGTTTTAACTGAGGACACAGACACTCAGAGTCAGACGGAGACAAAGGAGGAAAAATGGAAGGATCAAAACCAGGGAACTAGTAGCCAAGGATCACTGTTTGGAACTTTCCTTCGCTCACAAGGGTGGGCTAATTATCGATTCACCGTACATCGAATGTGTGGTTGTCACCTCATTTGTTCCACAGGAGTGGATCTGATTTGGGATATCCTGTGGAGACAACTTATGTGTTAACCCTTGCCTGGCTGTGGCGTGGTCATTCATTTGATGATACCCCTTATGACAATTCACTTTAGGTGATAATTCGTATGTACATTTGTAAAGATGATGGATAAAATCTAGAGCGACTGTTCTCTCTTTTTACCACCATGGAACCTGTGGAATACAACATAATTGCCTTCTCTCAACATTTACCCTGGATTACAAAAATATCTCTCTCACATCACCTATTCTGTGAATGAATTGAACTTTAATACTTTAACATCTCCAGACTCCAAGCCTTGTTTCCCCTGAGCTCAGAAGTTTGGGAGTTATATTTACACACATACATACACATAACACTCACGAGGAAATCTGCAGATTCTGGAAATACAAACACAAAAAAAATGCTGATAGAACACAGCAGGCCAGGCAACATCTATAGGGAGAAGCACTGTCGACGTTGTGGGCCGAGACCCTTCGACAGTACTAACTGAAAGATAGTAAGAGATTTGAAAGTAATGGGGGGAGGGTGAAATGCAAATGATAGGAGAAGACCTGAGGGGGTGGGGGTGAAGCTGAGAGCCGGAAAGGTGATTGGCGAAAGTGATGCAGAGCTGGTGAAGGGAAAGGATCATGGGACGGGAGGCCTTGGGAGAAAGAAAAGCGTGGGGGTGGAAGTACCAGAGGGAGGGGGAGAACAGGTAAACAACTAAATATGTCAGGGATGTGGTAAGAAGGGGAGGAGGGGCATTAACAGAAGTTAGAGAAGTCAGTGTTCATGCCATCATGTTGGAGGCTACTCGGCCGGTATATAAGGTGTTGTTCCTCCAACCTGAGTTTGGATTCATTTTGACAGTAGAGGAGGCCATGGATAGACATATCAGCATGGGAATGGGATGTGGAATTAAAATGTGTGGCCACTGGGAGTAGTCTTTTGCTGTTGGTTCATTTCTAAACCATTATGGTTTGTAACAAAATGGGGCTGTGTCTGGGATATGACAAATTTAAGGATTGATTAATTATCAATTTCATTGGGGAAATCCCTTTTGATTTACTTGTGTGTGGAAAACCAGCAGCAATGGATGTTGATAGATATCTGGAAGTGTGAACCTCTCAGGCATTAGAGGACACCAGAAGGATTGAGTTGTTGAGTATTGCTAGAACGTTAATACTTGCTAAGGTGAAATTGACAATGAGGAGGGCACAGATGCAGAAGATAATAGCTGAGCATTATGTATCTGAGGATGTGTTTAAAGTGAAGGAGTTGGAGGTGTTTCCTGAAAGTAAACCTCGTGAGCTTGAGCTCCAGTAGAAGTTAGAAATATTAAAGATGGAGGCTCCAGAAAGGCAGAGGCAGTTTCAGGCTAAAGAGGCAGAAAAGCAGACAGAAAATTCTCTTACAAAGTGTAATTAAGGGGAAGGCTTAGCAAGCCTATTCTGCTTTGACAGTTGCTGAAGCAGCTTATTATTTACTTATTTATGCTGCCCCAATCATCGCCACTGGGCTATAAATGTGCAGGAGCTGTGTGTGGTTCAGTGTTTTGCTCAAGGACACACAAGCTGCCTCGGCTGAGGCTCGAACTCATGACCTTCAGATCGCTAGTTCAACACCTTAACCACATGGCCACGCATTATGACCACACATTATGACCTAGTGAAACAGGCTGTGCTCAAAGCTTACGGGTTGGTCCCAGAAGCAGACAGGCAAAAGTTTAGAAATTTGAAGAAATCTGTGAACCAGACATACGGAATTTGCTTATGAGAAATTTGTGTCTATTGACTACTGATGCACATCTGAACATGTAAATGATGATTTTAACAGCTTGAGAGAGTTGGTTTCAATTGAAGAATTCTGAAGGTGCGTCCCTGATGACATAAAGACGTATTTAGATGGAAATGATGCTGCCACTCGGCAGGAATCTGCTGGATTAGCAGATCAGTTTGCTTTAACTCATGAAATTATGTTTACGCTGAATAAGAGTTTCCAAAAGGCACTTGTCAAGTTGTGGGTAAACCTAATGAGCTCACCCCAGTGGCCTGAACCTGCATTCGGTGAACCCTTTTCCAAAGTTATAGTGGATTGTGTTGGCCCATTGCCAAAGACTAAAGCTGGCCATCAGTATCTGCTAACTATTATGTGTACTACATCCAGATTCCCAGAGGCAATGCCTCTCAGAAATATTAAAGCTAAAACTGTGGTGAAGGCTCTTACCAAGATTTTCACTTTATTCGATTTGTCTAAAGAAATACAGTCTGATCAAGGATGTATTTGTATATCTGCATTATTCAAGCAGGTAGTTTATGAATTGGGAGCAAAACAGATTGCATCATTTGCATACCATCCGGAACCAGAAGGGGCTTTAGAAAGATTTCATTCTACCCTCAAAACAATGATTAAGACATTGTGTTGAAAATGGAAAAGACTGGGATGAAGGAACATATTTGCTTTCATCCACAGAAATAGAGTCAGTGCAGGAATCACTGGGCTTTGGTCCATTTGAGCTTGTATTTGGTTGCAGAGCGAGGTGCCCTTTGACCTTGTTAAAGGTACAGTGGATTGATGGGGATGTACATGTTAACTTGTTAGACTGTGTTTTGAAGTCCAAAAATAAACTACACCAAGCCTGTAGTCTAGCGAGACAAATCTTAAAGATTTCTCAAAACAAAATGTTGGTTTGATAACAGCGCTCGCGAAAGAAAACACCAGGTGGGGGATAAGGTGCTTGCCTTATGTTGACGAATCCACTCCAGGCAAAATTCAATAGACCGTATGAGATAGTCTCTCAAATTAATAATGTGAATTCTGTTATTAAAACACCCGACTGACGTAAACTAACACAGGTGGTGCACATAAATATGATAAAGCCTTTTTTGACAAGCAGGCACCATCTGTGAGTATTGTTGTCAAAACAAATGAATCTGGTAACCCTGAGAATGAAACAATAGACTCGTCTGAGACTTTTCACAAGCCAAACATGGTCCCAGTTAGGCTAATGAACTCGGTTGTTCTAGAAAACATTGATAACAAGTTGGCTCATCTGCAGCCAAAGCAACAACAACAGCTGAAGGAATTAATTCTGAAGTACAAAGATTTATTTCCCGATGTTCCCAAGCAAACCACGGGCGCAGTACATGATGTAGATGTTGGTCAAGCCAAACCGATTAAACAACACCCACTTTGCATGAACGTAGACAAGTGTAAATTGGCTGACCAGGGAATTGTGTATATGCTGGAGAATGGTATTATTAGGCCTTCAAAATGAGATTGGAGTCACTCTGCATTATTATGCCCAAACATGATGGTAGTGTTAGATTTTGCACTGATTGTAGAAAGGTAAATGCAGTAACAAAAACTGATGCCTATCCTATCCCTAGGGTGGATGATTGCATCGATAAGGTTGGAATAGCTAATATCTTACAAAGATTGATCTGTTGAAAGGGTATTGGTGTGTTCCATTGACGGACAGAGGTAGAGACATTTCTGTGTTTGTGACACCATCTGGGTTGTATGAATACAATGTTTTGCCTTTTGGAAGGAAAAATGCTCCAGGAACATCCCAGAGAATGATTGATTTTGTAATTCGAGGGTTAGAACACACAGATACCTATATTGATGACTTAGTTACAGGGAGTGGCACTTGGGAAGAGCATATCTCTGCAGTAGAAAAGCTATTTGACAGGCTTTCTTAGGACAACCTTACAGTTAACTAGGCTAAGAGTGAATTTGGCAATGCCAGTGTGACCTGTCTTGGCTATGTTGTACGTCAAAGCAAGTTGGCTCCTGTTCAGGCAAAAGTCCAGGCAATTTCTCAAGTTCCTATTCTGACTGCTAAGAAGGCTCTTAGAAGGTTTCTGGGAATGGATAGATATTATCGTAAGAACTTTGCTGCTATCGCTCTTCCTCTGACCAATCTCCTGAAGAAGGGTGAAAAGTTTGTTTGGACCGAGCCTTGTCAGAAGGCATTTGATTGATTGTTATCAGTATTTCAGATTAGGCCAATCAATGTAGTGCTGACAGCAAATTTAAATAGCAGATTGGAGCTGTGGGTGGCAACACAAGTCATGGGTGCACAGAGAGTAAAGGAGGGCGCCAAAGAGACAACCCTGTGGGGTATGTGTGCTGAGGGTCAGAGAGACAGAGGAGATGGAGCCCACTCTTACCACCTGCCAGCGATCTGACAGGAAGTCCAGGATCCAGCTACACAAGGCAGGGTGACGGCCAAGGTCTCTGAGCTCCTTGTCGATACTTCATGCCTTTGTATGGCTACTGCTCTGCCCATGACTGCAAGGAACTGCAGAGAACTTTGGAGAGCAGTGAACATCAGAGAAACAAGCCTCCCCTCCATGGACTCTTCCTACACTTCCCCTGCCTCGGAAAAGCAGGCCATGTAACCTCATAACCTGGACATTCTTGCTGCAAACCCGCTCCCACATTGGCAGAGAGATACAAAAGCCTTAAAGTGCGTAGCACCAGGCTGAAGGACGGCTTCCTGTCTGTGGTTATAAGCCAAATGAATGATAAAATGGACTCAACCTCACAATGTAACTGGACGTGACCCTGCACCTTATGTCTATCGGCACCGCACTTTCTCTGCAGACATAATGCTTTGTTACAGTGATTATTTTGTTGTATATCAGCTCAATGTACTGTTGGAATGTATCAATCTGTGTGGATGGTACATCAGGCAAGATTTTCACTGTAGCTCAGTACATGATGATAATAAACAAATTTCCCCATTTTAATTGTGTGGAAATATTAGACAGACTGAGCTTCTGCTCTGGAACCACAGAAGGAAACTGAACTGTTGTCATTTCTGTGGAAAGCAAATATATGGAAAATACCTCAATCTCACATTACGATCTGCAGTAACTGGGATCAGGTGACCGGTGGTGGGTCTCCCATATCAATATCAGAATCAGGTTTAATAGCACCGGCATGTGTCATGTTGTCCCTGCGGTAGCAGCAGAACCTAATTCATAATAGTTTTGAAAAATTGTGATTTAAAATAAGAATATACATATATATAGTACAAAAATAGAGAAAAAAGTAATAAGCTATTTTAATTGTGTGGAGCAATTTGACTGACTGGGTGTTGCTTTGGAAATTCTGAAGTGAAGCTGAACTAAACTTTACACATTTATGAGAAGCTCAGATAAATACAAATGGCTAAATTCTCACATAAACGGGTCAGACACCCAGAAACATTGGCAGCACTTCAGCACCACAAAACAGTGAATGAAACATGCAGAAACTATTGCAGAGAAAAAAAAAACATTGTCCACGCACAACAGAGGACGTGACAGATCCGGATCTCACTGCCTTGTCTGAACGGGGAAAGATGAAGCTACACGGACACGTAGAGCAGTGACCCACAGATGCTGCAGATCTGCAGAAAAACGTGAACAGGAACCGGGATCAGGTGACGGGTGGAGGGACTCCCTCCTGAACTGGTGACTCTGCTCCTCGCCCCTCACATGCTGCCCGACCCATCCACCGCATTCCCCACATTATTCCATATCTACCCCAGATACATGATTATTTTTCCACACCATATCTTCCCCGATCCTTTTCCCTCCACCTCCAGGTCACAGAGTCACCGGCTCAATTCCCATCCAGGTCCAAAACATAACTCAGACGCAAAAAGGAAATGTTCACGTTTCATTTAAATCAGTTCTGTGTTTATAAACACTGATTTCTATTCACATTCCTCCAGAGCCTTGCTGGACAGGAACACTGAAACATCAAGTGAGAAACAGCAGGAGGCAATTCAGCCCCTCTAACCATCAGCAAGATGGCGGCTGCTCACCCATCTCAGCCACGTGTTTCTGCCCGATCCTCATTTCCTCCATCCCTTCGTTCTCCACACATCTGTTTTACGTGCGGACGATCACTGAGTCTTCACCGCCCTCTGTGGTGGGGATTTATAAACATTCACCACCCTCGGAGTGGAGACATTTCCCCTCATTTCAGTCCCGCACAGTCTATCCCTGTTTCAGAGACTGAGATCCCTGGTTCAACCGGTAATGATGTTGTGCATTTCAGTGTGTTCACCTCTCAGTCCTCGATTCTCTAAAAGAAAGGGTTATCACATTTGATCTTTCCTCATATGATGACCCCACCACCCCAGGGATCAGTGTATCTTCATTGCACTCTCTATAACAAATACTCTCTAACCTCTTTGTTAATCCTCTGTGGAATTAATTTCCATCTTCTTCAGCCCCGTGTTGCCCCGATCACTCACCTCCCACCCCTGTCACTATTTCCACCTTCCCACCTCCCCCTCACCTGGATCCACCTCTCACTCCCCAGCTCTTGCCCCATCCCCACCCCTCACCTCTTTTCTCTGACTATTTCCCGTCAACTCTCAGTCCAGAGGGAGGGTCTCGGCCCGAAATGTTGACGGTCCATTTCCCTCCACAGATGCTGCCCGACCCGCTGAGTTCCTCCGGCAGTTTGTTCTTTGGTCTGTATAACCCGTGTTAGTCTGGGGAGCGGGATTTTACACCATATTCCAGGTACAATCTCAACAAAGCACAAATAATTGTCACTTTGCCCGGACCATTAGCCCCGCTTGCAGGGCAACAGTCTGCCGGTGTTTGCCCCCAATGTTGTGAATCTCTCTGCTCGACAACACCGTGGGCTCAGATATTTCCCCAGATGAGCCCCTCCTGTCCCCACTGGGACAAACATCCTGTCCGCCCCCTCTCTCACCATCTTCATCCTGTCAATAAAATCCCTCCCCGGGGAACCGGCATCGAACCGACGGGCCGAGCGGTCTCCTCCTACCTCTCAGCGATACATCAGACTCCGGCCGCAGGAGACGCTTCACAAACGCCCCAACTTCCCTCGGAGGGAAATGGAAATAAATCAGAAAGCGGACATTTACTTTGAGGTTTTCTCCGCTCTGAGGAGGCGGTCGGCGCTCGAGCGGGAGACGAACTCAGCGGGGTAACGCCCACTCGGCATGTCCGCCTCCGGGACTGGTTGTAACCTGTGATTGACATCGCTTCGCACCAATGGGAATAGCGCAGCGCCTGAATCCTCTGTTGACAGCGATGGGGGAAGGGGCTGGTCACGTGATTATTAGCCCAGCCGTTAAACCGATAAAGCTCGAGCACAGCAGCGCGTGGGTGACGTAAGACACCGCGCACGTGAGGGCAGATCCCGGTGTGGGGAGCCCATGTGTGACGTCAGGCGCCTGGGAGGAGGAGCTGTGTGACGTCACCTGTGGGAGAGCGCTGGCATTTAAAAGCACCTTAATGGACTTTTCAGTGGGACAACAACATTAATGACGGGTTTCATCACTGAATCCAGGGTTGTGGGATGTAAAGTCCCCTGTTATGTGTCCGGCTGTGCCGTGTTGTTGGTGGAGTGGGCAGCGTGGTGTTTGTCTCGATTCGGGTCACAACACCAGAATTGCCAGCGGGGTCCACACACAGTGTATTAGCGAACAGAAAACCTCTCGTCCCTGCAGTCTTTGTCTCCTGGTAAACTCAACACCCTGACAGTGTGGACCATAGATACCCCTTCCTCTCAGTCAGGGAATCATTCAGACAGCTGATCGTTGTGAGGAATTATATTTATTCGTCATTAAAGTTCACCCAGATTCGTTTGGACGGATTTGATGCGGAGTTCGGGGTGTCGCAGTGAAAGGGCCGGACGTCCGAACTCTCTCCGTTGTCCAAACATCCTTCCAGGTGAGGCGACACTTCACCTGTGAATCTTCCGGGGCCGCCCGTTGTGTCCGCTGCTCCCGATGCGGCCGCCTCGACACTGGTGACACCGGCTCCTCCGCAGTTGTGCGGGGTAGGCGTGTTTTTTTTTACCGGGGGTCGATATTATTGTTCCCTTTTGTGCCGGAGGGGTGGATTTGGGGGTTGATGATCGGGAAGTCGTTCTTTTTTATGCAGGGGGTGGGGTGGGATTTGATTTTTTTTCTCTCTGAACGACTTTCATGCTCTTTCTTTGTTTCGTGCTTCTCTGGAGAAAAAAACTCAGAGTTGTTTATGGATACCTGCTTTGCTAATAAATTAACCTTTGAACTATCCGCTCCGAGCGGGACTTCCGGTGTCCAAACATTTCAATTCCGATTCCCATTCTCGTTCCGACGTGTCAGCCCATCTTGTGCCAAGACGAGTCCACCCTGAGTGTCCAGGATCAGCAACTTATATTCCGTCTGGGCACCTCCCCACCCCCCCCCACACACACAGACACACACAACCTGATAGCATAAATATCGATTTCTCCTTCCGGTGAACAAATTTCCCTCACACCCCTCCCTCCCTCTCTGACTTTTCACGTCCTCTCACCTGCTTATCACTTCTCTCTGGATCCACTGCTCCATCCCTTTCTCCTATTCTCCACTCTCCTCTCCTATTAGACTCTATTTTCTTCCGCTCTTGAGCTTTCCCACCTACCTGGTTTCACCTATCACCTTCCAGCGGGACATTTCCTCGCCCGCCCCGATTTTATTCAGATATTTCTCCCATCCCATCTCAGTGCTGAAGGAGGGTTCAACTGGAAACGTCGACTGTTGACTCTTTTCGATAGATGCTGCCCGGCCTGCTGAGTTCCGCCAGCATTTTGTTTGTGTTGCTCTGAATTTCCAGCATCTGTAGACTTTGTCTTGTTTGTGATTTACCTCTCCGTTGTCCCTCCCGCCTCCGGCTACTGGTCTCCCTATAGGGACATCTGGCCACGGCTGGTGCAGCCCAGAACCTCCTGCTAAACGCAGGCGCAGTGCCGACCGTAGCTGTCGCCGGCGGTTCTTCTGTTCAGGATTCCGTGAAGATGGTACTGATCTCGGGTTTGTGGAAATCGGGGGCTGCCTTGGAAGAACAACTTTGTGGGCCGAAGGGCCTGTATCGTGCTGCAGGTTTTCTATGTTTCTATGAAAAGTGCCGGGAACGAGCTCTGCCGGCGGCTGGAGGCTCCGGGCTCTCCGGTCCCGCAGCCCCGGTTTTAGCTTTGCGCCCGAGCCCGGGCTGTGGGATCAGTTAGTTGTGGTTCCCAGGCGAGGAGGGATATGGGGTGAAAGGTATCTGTCTCTGTGTGTGTGGGTAGAGGTTATGGGTGGACTGTGGGTGTGGGGTGAGAGGAGTAACGTTTTGGGGGACCGTATTCGAGGGGGGGGGGATGCGGGGTGAGGTTGCTGTTGTGAGAAAGTGGGATGATCGGACGTTCCGTGACCTGGGTCGAATAGAGTTGTAAACAGGGGAGGATCCGCTCCGTTGTATCGGACGCTCGCGTGTCCTTTTAGGAAGCAGCAATTCTCTCTGCAAATGAATTACTGTCTAATTTTGCTGCTAACATTGTGTTTGTTACAAAGCCCCAGTGTCTGGTAGAGCTGTCAACGTCATGGGCTGTTGGTGCAGATTGGGATGGCAGCGGGGTGTCAGTGACCTCTGTATCAGAGAACAACACGGGTTTCTACCTCCTCCTGTGAGATATAAATGATATAAATTCGGATCAGCTGGCATGTGTGGAGCTTGCAAGGGGAAAGGGAACAGGGAAGGGCTGAGGAGAGAGAGTTTTAATCAGCAAACCATCGTCCGGGCTGGAGGGATACAGGAGCTGTCTGATAAATCGTTTTACAGTAATTGTGTTTTTATATAATCTCACAGACGGTGACTGAGGAAGGAGCTTGTTGAGGGAGGATACCCGGAGGTGAGCAGGTCAGACATGGTATCAGGAGAGTGACAGTGATGTGATTTCCTGTATCACGGGTACAGACAGTCGTCTCAAGTGAGGAGTTTGTGTGGAGATGCAGCTTCCCTGGAGATGGAGGAAAGAGGACACACCAACAGGTGGAACCAGCTGTGGGAAGACATGGTTTGTCAGGTCTGACGACGAGCTGAATGTACCATAACCTGCAGACTGAATCAGAAAACCATTCTGAGGGTATTTGAAATGTCAGAGGCAGGGGAGATGTGATCACATGTCTCCATCAGACCCTCAGTGAGATGGTCCCAGTTTATAACATGCAGGGATGAAAGCACAGTGTTTGGGGTCTGATTTAATCACTGATTCTGACACAGTGAGAGGGTTAGTTTTGCTGTAAGGCAGCAACATTAACGGAAGAAGACACAGGAACTTCACCAATTGCCAGTTGTTCAGCAAAAGTGATCAATTGGTATATTACCTTGACAGAAACAGATATTCACAGTGGGGAGAAAGGGGTTCAGTCTGGTTCAATTCAGGTGGGAGAGGGGTGTGGAGTTTTGAAATCAATGCCTCGTGGTGCCACCATCGTTAATTTAGCATGTCCAGAGTGGTGGATCACAGAGCACGGAAACAGGCCTTTGGCCGGCCATACCTGTTCTGACCATCCACTCACTGTCTACACTGGTCCCATTTATCAGCACTTGGTTCACAGCCGACTGTATCTCGGCAGTTTCAATGCTCATCCTGTTCGTAAATGTTGTGAAGGGTCCTGCCTCCACCACCACCTCGGGCAGTGTGTTCCAGATTTCAGCTACCCTCTGAGTGAGAAATCTCCTCCTCAGATCCCTCTAAACCTCTACATCCTCTGCTTAAATCTGTGCCCTCTGATCTGTGACACCTCTGTCCCAGGATCGGGGCTGATATGGGCATCAGTGAGGCCTTTGATAACGTTCACATGGTAAGTTGCTGTGGAAAGTCAGATCACACGGGATCCAGGGAGAGCTGGCTCACTGGATGCACAGTTGTCTTGATGGTAGGAAGCAGAGCTGTTTATTGGAATTGAGGCCCGGGCCCAGTAAGGTTCCCCAGGGTTACACCCCATTGCTCTCATTATTCATTGATATTTAATGATATTTGCATTTGCACAGTTGATTTCGATGCTTCACTTGAACTTTCATTGATCCTTTTTACTATTCTATAAATTTGCTAAGTGTTCCTGTAGGAAAAACAATCTCAGGGTTGCATGTGGTGACATAGATGTACTCTGATAATACCATTTACTTTGAACATCAACCATTGCTACTTGCCACCTGGATCAATAATCTGGTTAAGAATGTACAAGGTACGGATAGCAGGTTTGCAACAAGTTCAAACAATTACTTTTTCTGAAAGATATTAAGTATAAATTCTCTGCTCTGTTTCCCTCTCCGCACTCGACCACCCACTTACCTGTCTTCCCTCTCTGCCCCATCCTCCCGCTCACCCTGACATTGGACATACAGTCAGGGTGAAAGTGAATTATTTTGGGGAACCTGAAGGGGAATTCTTCACTCAGAGGTTGGTGAGAGTGTGGACTGAGCTGCCAGTGGAAGTGGAGGGTGTGGGTTTGATTTAGACACTAAAGAGGAATTTGGGTGAGGACGTGGATGGGAGGTGTATGGAGGCTCTGGAGCAGGTAGTTGGAAATGGGCAGTAACAACAAAAATCAGGTCAGCATTGACTGGAAGGGCTGGAAGTTTCAGTGCCGCTTGGCTCTGTGATTCTAATAATATTGTGATTTGTAATTTCCACATTTAGTACATTGCTACTAATGTCTGAACCCAGAAATTTACTCAAATAAGAACTGAAAGACTCTTGACTGGCTACAGAAAGCGTTGACAAGCTGTGATACTTGCCAAAGGGGGTGTTACTAAACACTGACCATGCAGGGTGCCCAAACTTCTGCTTCTGGCCCTTATCTTTTTTTGCTATTTTGAAACTGTAAAAGATGTGATGCACCATCAATAACTCTCTGAGCCGTGAGTCGAGATATCGGCGTTTATTGACTGGAAGAAAGAACAAGCAGCAATTGACCACCATGTTACATCCTGGAGAGTGAGGCCAGGGCTCAGGCCTCAATTGCCTTTATACCAGGGTCTGTGGGAGGAGCCACAGGAACAGTCAGCGGGGGGCGGGGGTGGGGGGGTGGTGTCCAGACAGGTATATGTAGTTCACCACAAGATGGAAATAAAATGTAATCTTGCTTAAAATATTAAAGAAATGTGTCATCTTTAACTTTATGCCTTTTGTAATCAGGTCATCTTTTACTTGCTTAGCTATTTACATTAACAGAAATTTTGACTAGGGTTGCCCAAACTTTTGCATGGGTATATCCTGTGCCTTCCGAATTGCTTCCAAAAATTCCAGCCATTGCTGCTCTGTTTTCTTCCCTGCTCGTGATCTTTTTAAATCAATTTTGATCAATTTTTCTCTCATGCCTCTCTAATTCTTTTTATTCCACATTTGACTTTAACTTCTCCTTCTCTAATGTCCGGGTGAATTTGTTCACATTAAGATCACTTGCCCCGAAGGGTTCTTTGAACTTCAGTGACCTAATTAATTCCGGTTCATTACAACACCCAATCCAGAATAGCTGATCCCCAACTGGGCTCAACCATGAGCTGCTCTAAAAAGCATCTTGTAGGCATTCTAGGAATTCCTTCTCTTCAAACCAACACCATCCTGATTTTCCTAATCAACTGCATGACAATCCCCTATGACTATTGTAACATTGCCCTTTGGCATGCATTTTCCATCTCCCATTGTAATTTCAGGACCTCATACTTACTACTGTTTGAAGGTCTCTGTAAAATTCCCATTAGGGATTTTTTTTAACATTTGCTGTTCCTCAATTCTACAACTTCCAACCCTTTGCCACCTCTTTCTAATGATTTTATCTCATATTTCAGAGCCACACCACCCCACTACCAGCTTGTTTTTGTCTTGTTCTTTCAATAAATATACAAGTAACTGAGAAACAAGAGGACCTGCAGATGCTAGAAATCTAGAGAACTACACACAAAGTGCTGGAGGAGCTCAGCATGTCAGGCAGCATCTATGGATGGGAATCAACATTTCGGGCCAAGACCCTTCACCGGGACTCTTGATACCCACAAATCTGGAATATCAACAAGCAAAGAAATAGAAAGTAGTGCGAAATAGGGAAAACCTTTGAAAAAATTTAGTTCACGGCTTAAAAAGTCCTGTTAAACAGAGCTCACTAGTTAACAAATACAACAAAGGCAATAAACACTTTCTTCAATACTGGCATTGACTTATTAATAAGAAAAATATATTGGTCCCATTTCAATCAGTAAAACTTACAAAAGGTAAATAAGAACTTTAGAAAGCTTTAGAAAAGAGTATTTACACTGAAACTCACTTAGATTAACACGACCCTGGACAGAAGGAGGAACAGGAATAACACACGAGGAAAGATCACACAACAGTCAGATAAAACTTCTATATTTTCAAGAAAAATGAACTGGATTCAGCACTCCATGTGTGTATATACAGTTGTGATACGGAATACAGATCAGAAAAATTAACTGAGAGGCCAACTCAGAAAAATAAATCATCACTCTGGAAGAAATCATTAGCAGGTGGTATGAGTATGGCATCGCAACAATCTCAGCAGATGAGATGTTGACAAGGAAGCATCGAGCACCTGACTGACAGTTGGACTCCTCTTACCAGAAACAGAGGGGTTCCTTGCAGGAATACAAGACAAGCTGGTTAACAAAAGGGGAAAATAAAATCAAAAATACATACAATATTGTTTGTATTGAAAGCAGTAAGTGCTGGAAATGCCAAGAGAAACCAGACACAATCCAACACATTCCAGGATCCAGCAGGAATTTAACTCAAACTGATTACTTATAAAGATAAAATATCATTCAGCAAATTCTTGCTTTAAAATACTGACTCATGATTGCCCTCCATCACTTCAGACAAGCCTGTAAGTTCAAGCCTGATCCAGTTTCAGAGTCAAAATCTTACAAATGATATGATAATCAATACATTGTTACAGATAGGACAATCTATAATAACTATCCAGACATAATATTACAGGATAAACAAGCAGGAACAACACCCTCAATAATTGAAACCATTCCAAACACATAGATGTCACACGGGTATAGTTTGTTATCAGTCAAACCACCAAAAGATTTTCTCCATCAATCTGCTTCCAAATGTTGCTACTCTGTCATTTGTTGCCATACCCCACTGCTGATTCCCTTCTCCTCATCGTATGTTCTTACCCCAACCATCTTCCAGAGCCCCAAACTCTGCCCTGTGCAGATTTGTCTCTGGTTTCTGACCCTGCTCCATTGAACGTCCTGCTAATGGTTTACCATTCTGCTTTCAGTCTTTGGAAGACAGTGGTGTTTTCTAACAACCCTTTAGAAGCAGAGAAAATGACCAATAATGTGGTAATGAGCCATGAGTAAGGAGGGTAACTCCGAAATTAATTCTTCCTCAGTCCAGAGATTTCAGGGGTAAAGAACATCTCAGACAGAACTGCAGTCAGCTTAACTTCTTCAGTCTGCAGAGAATTCAAGGGAAACCTCTTCACAAACAGATTGGTGACTGTTTGGAACCCATCACTACAGACAGAGGAAGAGGTGAACAACAGGGGAAGATTTAAGAGGACTGTCCTGGAACAGAATCACTAGCAGGGTCCAGCCAGCCTGAGTTGACTCTCTACTGTACAATAGGTGTAATGTAAATTCAGTAAGTACCAAGGACAGGGTTTAAAATGGAACAGATTTATTTGTCTCAGATGCAGAATATTAAACTCCTGTCCCAGTAATGCGCAGCAGGAGAATCTTCTCCCATGCCCAGTGACCAGGGTGCAGAACTGGGTGTGGTGAGCAGCAGCAATAATTGCAGAGTTCAGCACTTACAGTCACTCTCAAAATAGCATTCAGCAATGGTGATGGACAAATATCCAGCATGAAGCTTATTGAAACTTTCTCCCCAGTGTGAACCCGCTAGTCTGTCACAAGTGTAACACGCTGTAAGGTTTCACTGCTGATGTAATGGTTTCTCTGTAGCAGCAATATTTAGGTTATGACTAGTGATAACAGGGTTTTGGAGTGCAAGGCATTCCGATGGCAGAATTTTTTTTTTCTTGTGAGTCTGGAAGAGAGATTATTGTGTTTTTTGCTGGGGAGAGATGAGAAGATGTGAACGGAGAGTGGGGGCCCTTTTGTCTTTTGATTTTTTTACTAACCCTATAGTCAAAGAATGAATTATAAAGATCAATCATTAAATCACATACTGTGTATCATTTGTTATTTCAGGGTACTTAGTTATAACATGGGACACACCACACAGCATCCACCCAAACGAGATTTCTTATGTTTGACCGGGCTGAGGTGGGGGCTATCACCCCGTATATTAAGCTGCTAGCCGAAGCGAGATTTACATCAGGTTAGATGAATGACTCCTTTTCCACGTTCACAGCAGCTGACTCGCCTCTTCCCATTGTGAACCAGGTAGTGTGTCATAAGGATAGATAAGTGAATGAATCCCTTTCCACATTCACAGCAGGTGAACTGCCTCTTCCTAGTATAAACTCAATGATGCACAATTTGGTTGATTTGGCCGAGAGAAACTTTTCCCAAAGTCTGATCAGTTGATCAGCCTCTAATCAGTATGAACTCGCTGGTGTCTCTGTAGTTGAAATGACTGAGTGAATCGCTTCCCACAGTCTGAGCAGGTAAACGGCTTCTCCCCAGTGTGAATTCGCTGATGTACCTTCAGTTGGGGTGAACAAGTGAATCCCTTCCCACAGTCTGAGCAGGTAAATGGCTTCTCCCCAGTGTGAATTCGCTGATGTACCTTCAGTTGGGATGAACTAGTGAATCCCTTCCCACAGTCTGAGCAGGTAAATGGCTTCTCCCCAGTGTGAATTCGCTGATGTACCTTCAGTTGGGATGAACAAGTGAATCCCTTCCCACAGTCTGAGCAGGTAAACGGTTTCTCCCCAGTGTGAATTCGTTGATGTACCTTCAGTTGGGATGAACTAGTGCATCCTTTCCCACAGACTGAGCAGATGAACGGCCTCTCTCCAGTGTGAACTCGCTGATGTACCTTCATTTGGGATGAGCAAGTGAATCCCTTCCCACAGACTGAGCAGTTGAACGGCCTCTCCTCAGTGTGAACTGACTGGTGTACCAGTAGTGCGTGTGACAGAGTGAATCCCTTCCCACAGTCTGAGCAGGTGAATGGCCACTCCCCAGTATGAACTGACTTGTGTACCAGTAATTCGTGTGACTGAGTGAATCCCTTCCCACAGTCTGAGCAGGTGAATGGCCTGTCCCGAATGTGAATTCGCTGATGTTCCTTCAGATGGGATGACCGAGTGAATCCCTTTCCACAGTCTGAGCAGGTGAACGGCCTCTCTCCAGTGTGAACTCGCTGATGTACCTTCATTTGGGATAAGCAAGTGAATCCCTTCCCACAGTCTGAGCACGTGAATGGGTTCTCTCCAGTGTGAACTCGCTGATGTCCCTTCAGTTGGGATGAGCAAATGAATCCCTTCCCACAGTCTGAGCAGGTGAATGACCTCTCTCCAGTGTGAACTCGCTGGTGTCTCAGTAGGTGAGATGCCTGAGTGAATCCCTTTGAACATTCCGAGCAGATGAACGGCCTCTCGCCAGTGTGAAATTGCCGGTGTGTCTGTAGTTGACATGACCGAGTGAATCCCTTCCCACATTCTGAGCAGGTGAATGGCCTCTCCCCGGTGTGAACTCGCTGGTGTCTCTGTAGTTGATATGACTGAGTGAATCCCTTCCCACAGTCTGTGCAGATGAACGGCCGCTCCCCAGTGTGAACCAACTTGTGTCCCAGGAGGTCGATTGACCGAGTGAAGCCCTTCCCACAGTCTGAGCAGGTGAATGGCCTCTCTCCAGTGTGAACTCGCTGATGTACCTTCAGTTCCGATGAGCAAGTGAATCCCTTCCCACAGTCTGAGCAGGTGTATGGCCGCTCCCGAGTGTGAACTCCCTGGTGAGCCATTAGGTCAGATGACCGTGTGAATCCTTCCCCACAAATTCAGCAGATGACCAGCCTCTGCCCGGTGTGATATACTGGTGTGTCCACAGGTGGGAAGACCGACTGAATCCCTTCTCACTCACAGAGTAGGTGAATGGCCTCGTCACAGTGTCAACTTGGTGATGTCCCTTCAGATGAATGGGTTTCCTCCCTTGTTTAAAATGTCAGGCGTGCCAGTCAGTCAGATGATTGAGTGAATCCCTCCCCACAGTCTGAGCAGGAAGGAAGATCGAGGAAATCCTTTGTTCCACTTCTTAAATATCTGGATAGAGACAGCAAAACTGGTGTGTGGTGTTCGAGATTCCCATAGATTAATTCTTTGTCATTTTTAACCTGTAAAAAGATATACAAAATCCATCAATGGGTGTAGGACAACATTTCAGATGAGATCATTTGAGTTGTCACGGTGTGATCTGGCAACACACTCTTACAGTGAAGTTCAACCCGAGTTGGAGAGAGAAATCATCTTCTAACTGGGCAGAGAGCTGGTATCTGGAATGACCACTAAACTCTCAGATGTTCTTCCTGTGTCACTAAGAATGGGGGATTTCTGCCATCTCCAAACTGTGACCTGACTCAGTTTGACTCTCTCCATTGATATTTTTCCCTGTTTACTGAGCTGCATGGGTGCCTGGCCCCACAGCAACTGAAATACTCACACACAAAAAGCCAGCAGCGCATTCCATGCACCCACCACTCTCTGTGTAAAAAAAACTTACCCTGACATCCCCTCAGCATCGATTTCCAAGCATCTTAAAACTCTGCTCCCTTGTGTTAGCCATTTCAGCTCTGGGAAAATATCCTCTGGCTATGCACACGATCAATGCCCCTCATCATTTATACACCTAAAAAAGGGTCTTAACATAAACAAGGACATTACACATTATATGTGATTGAGTTCATCTGCACGTTCACACAACCTATGTAGCAGACCTGTAACAGGTAATGAAGGATTTTCTCACCAAAGCTTTTGCACATTGTCCATATGTGGTTTGCTTACTAAACTATGCTTTAAAAAGTCAGATTTGCAAATATCACTCCACTTCTTCCCACTTGCAAATTCTCCAGCAACTTTTGCATCGCCACAACACACACAGGTAACACCAGTTTCTATATTGGACATAAATATTTCCGCTGAACCCACCAGAGGAATTGAGGATATATTAAAAAAAATCATTTTGAACCTATGTAATCTCTGACTAAAAGAATAATTGGTACTGAATAGGAATTTTGAACTGAAGTGAACTCAGTCTTCAGCATTTAGCTAAGACAGGCTCAATACCAGTTCTCTGCAGCTTGCAGAGAGACACACTGAGAACTGATAACATTATACATTGTACTCTCATTAGCTGATAACATTATACATTATACCTTAGCTGATAACGATTGTTCTCTTGTTTGAGTAAATGGAGGAGGACTCAGTGATAGGACAGGAATGAACTTCTGTTTGAAATTAAGCCAGGGCCTTGCAAAGGGAATAACTGACAAGGACTGGACAGTACATCCACCTGTAACTAAAACCTTGATTTAGCAAACTCTCAATTCTAATAATTACGTTTTGCACCAACAGACTTGTTGGGTGTACCAGTTCAAATAACATCTTAGAAAAGTAATGTATGGGCTTGCCATGTACAAGTATACAGCTGTAACCTGAGTCAATAACAAGTCAGTCCACTTGTTAAGATAGTGGCAGTGCTTGCATGCCTTCCCTTTGACAACTGGGTCTCAAACTCCTGCAGGAGAATGCACAATAAACTGTGGTGATGATAGGAAACTGGGCTTCTGTGTATTATTTGGATTCAACTTTTAACATTTGTCATCATGAACAGGATCCCAATACAGGGAGTGCCAAGCAGACGGGCTGAGCAAATGGCTGGACCACTCTGGGGACTGCAGAGACTGACCGGGTGCCCAATAGTTATTTTAATTTTTGTTGCTGTCCGTTAGTTCCTTTGCAGGTACAGTCCCTCGTGGCAGGAGGCAGATCTGCCATGTAAATTAATCAATTGCGCAGGATTTGCCAGCCGGGTAAAGTTACCTGATTGATAATTGAGCAGGAGGCTTTGTGCCGAGTAAATGACAAAGAGAACATGGGTCAATTGCAGTCGATTTAGAGTTTTCCAGACAAGGAAAACGATTTTCAAATGTTGAGTGCAGCGCTGAATAAGAAATTGGGGAACAATATGTGGCCACTGGGGGGGAACCTGGGATATTACCTCATGAGAACAAGCAGTAAATTTGATATGGAAAATGAACTGTGGAATGAAGTGGAAATTGTGGTAAAGGGAATGGAAGGAAAAGCAGATGTGCAGTGGAACGGTATGTTATTAGCAAGTTGGAGTAAGAATGCATGTGACAATGGGATAGAGGTATGACCTGCAAAGGTTGGGTGATGCTAAAAGTGAAGTGTGAATGGGTGCAAGGATGCCGAAAACGAGAGCAGGAAAAACAAAGTAAGCAAACCAAGGCCAGCCTTGATAGGAGAGAAGGGCAGGAACATCAGACAGACAGACAGATATACTTTATTGATCCCAAAGGAAATTGGGTTTCATTACATACTGATAGGGAAACAAGGGATCCCAAACCCATGTCTGTCATACCAACCCTGTTTGAGGACAGTGACCATGATGAGGAGTGGGCACCACCCATACCTCTCCTACCTTGCCACGGGCCAAGTGCACCCAGTGCCCCAAAACCCCAATGGTGACTGCTCGGGTAACAGGGAAGGGAGGTTCTCTTTACTCTCAGATCCCGAATGGGAATACTGAGGATTATTTCGAGACAGGGAGGGAAGAATCCAATAAAACCACAGAGTTAATGGCTCCACAAAGACAATTACCCACCCGAATGCTGCCCAATCCACGAGCAGGAGGAGGGAGAGCCCTCAGTGATTCCTGTGTATGCACCCTGGAAGCCTCAAGAAATGATAATGATCATGAATCAGGCCCCAGACAGAAGAGAAAACCCAGCACAGTTTGCTCAGTGTGTCCACAGTACAAAAATGTTTACTGCGACTCCACAAGATTTATTTGGTCTCTGCTGCATGACGAGGGGTGAAAATGGAAGGCAGATTTGAGATACCAAAGCTATCAGGAGTTACAGGTGGGAAAACATAATGAGAATGAACAGACAGGCCAGATTATTCAAGCCTTGGAAAGGGCTCTCCAGCAACCTGTGAACATCACTAAAGTACTTGAATGCAAGCCTAACCCTGGGGAATCAGGATCAGACTATTGGGAGTGATTTGTGGCCTGCTACGGCACCTGCACAGGAGACCAAACATTTAATGATTGGAATCTGTCCCCCCCCCCCCCCCGTTCAATGCCCTACTGCTCCAATGCTTACCAACTGAGTTAGCCAACATGATTAAAACAATTAATATGGATTGGCCTGACAATGACCGAAATCGAATGTGATGAGCTTTGACATATCATTCTGACCAGACTTTCGAATCCTGATCAACCCTGAAGGGAACTAATATTAAAGGTGACCATGTTCAATGGAAAGGAGGATGTGAGTGGGCGACATCTGGGGATCAGAAATGGGAACAAAAACCTACCAACGGACAGGTGGGGACAACAACCCGTTTAGAAATTGACAAGCAAGGATGCCTCCTACTGTGAGTTCCACCCCTGAGGAAGAGCCCAATGTAATATTGCAAGTTGCTGGAATTTCATTTCTGTTTATGGCTGATGTTGGGGCAATCACAACCACTCTCGATCAGGAAATAGTATTGGAAAAGGGATTCCAGCTATCATACGCTACAATCACTCTGTCTGGGTTCGATGACACGGAACACACATATTCACGTACATGACTACCGGAAATAATTCCCACTACGGCCTGCCAGAGATGCTGAGCTCTGACAATGGCCCACACTTTGTGGTGAAAGTAAACAAATGGGTATGTAACAAACTAGCTATCAAGCAACAATTCCACTGTGTACACCACCCACGGGCCGCTGGCAGAGTGAAAAGAGCCAATGGCACTCTGAAGAGTAAACTGGCCAGACTAACAGCGGAGACTGGACTCACTTGGTTGAAGGTCCGACCATTAGCCCGAATCCACATGAGGGTTACTCCACAGGGGAAAACAGGGTTGTCACCAGCTGAAATCATTTCTGGACGGCCCATGAGGACACCCTGGGAACAAAGTCTCAGGATTAAAGCCAAAGTGAATAAGAATAAGGAACCTTGGTTCTCGATGGATATTGGAACTCTGATAAAGAAGAGAGAGATGCATGACATGTGTAAGAAACAGGGAGCAAAGAAGGTACTTGAGGGGTATAAAAAGTACAAAAAAATACTTCAGGAAGAAATCAGGAGGGCTGAAAGAAGACATGAGGTGGCGTTGGCAGTCAAGCTGAAGGACAGTAAGAGCTTCCACAGGTATATTAATAGCAAAAGGATAGTTAAGGGATAAAATTGGTCTTCTTGAAGATCAGAGTGGTCGGCTATGTATGGAACCAAAAGAAATTGGGGAGATGTTAAATGTTTTTTTTTTGTGTGTGTCTGAATTTACTAAGGAAACTGGCATGGAGTCAATGGAAATAAGGCAAACAAGTATTGAGGTCATGGAACCTATACAGATAGATGAGGAAGAGGTGCTTGCTACCTTGAGGCGAGTAGATAAATCTCCAGGACCTGACAGGTTATTCCTTGGGACCCTGAAGGAGACTAGTGTTGAAATTGCAGGGGCCCTGGCAGATATATTTAAATATCATTATCTACGGGTGAGGTGCCAGAGATTTGGAGGATAGCTCATGTTGTTCCGTTGTTTAAAGCAGGCTCTAAAAGTAATGTGGGAAATTATAGGCTGGTAAGTTTGATGTCGGTCATGGGTAAATTATTGGAAAGAGTACTAAGAGATAGGATCGACAATTATTTAGATAGACACGGACGTATTAGGGAGAGTCAACACGGCTTTGTGCACGGTAGGTCATGTTTAACAAATATATCAGAGATTTTCGAGGCGGTTACAAGGAAAGTGGATGAAGGCAGGGCAGTGGATGTTGTCTGTATGGACTTCAGTAAGGCCTTTGACAAGGTCCCACATGGGAGGTTAGTTACGAAGATTCATTCACTAGGTATACATGGTGAGGTAGTAAATTTGAATGGGAACTGAGAAAGGGAGAAGTCAGAGAGTGGTAGTGGAGGATTGCTACTTTGAGTGGAGGACTGTGACTGGTGGTGTGCCACAGGGATCAGTGCTGGGTCCAATGTTATTTGTCATCTGTATCAATGATCTGGATAATAATCTGGTAAATAGGGTCAGCAAATTTCTTGATGATACAAAGATTGGAGGTGTAGTGCACAGTGAGGAAGGTTTTCAAAGCTTGCAGAGGGATCTGAACCAGCTGGAAAAATGGTAGATGGAGTTTAATACAGACAAGTGTGAGGTATTGCACTTCGGAAGGTCAAACCAAGGTAGAACATACAAGGTAAATGGTAGGGCACTAAGGGGTGCACTAGAACAGAGGGATGTAGGAATACTGATACAAAATTCCCTAAATGTGGCATCACATGTAGATAGGGTAGTAAAGAGAGCTTTTGGTACTTTGGCCTTTATAAATCAAAGTTCTGAGTATATGAGTTGGAATGTAATGGTGAGGTTGTATATTGCATTAGTGAGGGGGAATTTGGAGTATTGTGTGCAGTTTTGGTCACCGAATTACAGGAAGAATATTAATAAGGTCGAAAGAGTGCAGAGACAAGGATGTTGCTGGGACTTGAGAAACTGAGTTACAGAGAAAGGTTGAATAGGTTAGGACTTTATTCCCTGCAGCATAGGAGAATGAGGGGTGATTTGATAGAGGTGTATAAAATTAGGATGGGTATAGATAGAGTGAATGCAAGCAGGCTTTTTCCACTGAGGCTAGGGGAGAAGAAAACCCAGAGGACATGGGTTAAGGGTGAAGGGCAAAAAGTTTAAAGGGAATATTGGAGGTGGGGGGGGGGGGGGGCTTCTTCACAACTGGGTCTGACTGGTACTGGCATAACTGGTTCGTCTGGGCACATTCTGTCTCACTCCCAACTATTTTGTACCTTCCTTTGCACAGGCATGTAATGCCTAAAGGACCAGTGTTTGAGTAAATGAGACTCACCAGACTTTCTCCTGACTGAATCAATGGAAACCCTGAGTCAGATGGGTTCTCTCCTGTTTATGCTCTCAGTTCTCGGGCTGGTTCACTTGTTGCTGTTCCCATGTCTTCAGTCGTGGTTTTTCTTCCAATAAATCTCTCACTGCAGGTCTAACTTTAACATGAAAGATAATGAAGCACATTAACAATGAAAAGGAGGACCAAACATATCTGCTTAATGTTACTAGGAACAAAACTCACTGAAATTTAAACATTGAAGGAAAATATAATGATCTCAGTGAACAATCTTTTATTGTCCCTCGCATGACACAGACGATACGGGATTAGAAGGATCCATCATCCAGTCACGGTAAGACATACGACACAGGAACAGAATCAGGTGATTCGATCCATCTGGTCTGTCCCACCACTCAACCAGGGCTGATTTTTATTCCAGCACCATATTCCTGCCTTCCTCTTGTAACCCTGAAGCTACTCAGCAATCATCAGTATATTAATCTGTCACAAATATACACAAATGACAGCCTCAAACAAATTCCACATATCAGACATCTTTTAGTCAAAAAAAAATTCTTATCTCAGTTTTAAAGGGAAGCATCTTTATTCTGAGACTGTGCTGTCAGATCGCAGACTCCCTGTCTGATGGAAACATCCTCTCCATGCCCACTGTATCCAGGCTTTTCAGCATTCGGTAGGTTTACTTAGCCATACACCCCTCCACCACCCACACCGTCCCTCTGAACTCCATCGAGCACAGGTCAAGAACCATCAAATGCTCCTCACACGTAACACCGATCAAGAGATTATTCATGTGAACCTCATTAGCAACAACTGCATTGGCCACATTTCCAGGGATAAAAGACAAATTGGTTCCAGCAAGTTGTGCTTCCTTTACTGTTATACTATCACCCCATTTCCAGATTAAAACAGGACCATTTCAGGAAATTTGTATTACAGATCTTGTCTTGTCTATACTGGACCGACCGCCGTCGCTGGGCTTGCAGGAGTAACGTGTGGCTCTGCTCTGCTGCGTGGAGCTGAGGCTCGAACCATTCTCCCCCTGGACTTCCCAGTCCCTCGGTAAAGCAGGCAGTAAAATCAAAGATCCCCACAACCTGGGACGTTCTCCTTTCTCACCCACCCCAGTCCGGGAGAAGACACAACAGCCATAAAGCTCCAGGACAAACGCGAGGAGCTTCAGGAAGCGAGACGAGTTCGGGGACGTTAATGGGACTCAGTGGCCAAAATCACACCACGTGATCTGGCATCACAAAGCGGAGGGCGGAGCAAATCTGCGGCACACAGCCTCACGTGACCTGTCGGCGGGACTTCCATTTCAATTCTGCGGAAACAGACAGCCTGGGCTCCTGGTTTGGATCGTTCAATGCAGATTAAGTGAAGTCGCAACATTTCTGACGAGCCCAGTTAGTTGGGAAACAAATGAATTCCTGGCCCTCAGTTCGGGGCTCACGGCCAACATCGGATCTCCCCGCTCGGGATCGGTCTCAATACTCACCGATGGGAAAGTGATATCTTCGGCCCGCAGACAGTGATCCCGACGGAAGAGACGAAAGTCTTTCGCGAACACACAGCCGACCCACTTCAGCTCTGAGCGGAGAGGAAAACACCGTCCACCCGGAGACTGTGAACATGCGCGGAGAGATTGTTACATCATCGGGAGGCGGGGCCTCGGAAACAGACGCGGAGATGCTGCCCATCTGCGGTTAAATGGGAGGGGCAAACGGGATCACGTGTCAGGATTGGTGACACCTCCCCCCCTCCCCCCAGGCAGAGACTCCAACTACTCATTAGTCTGTGGAAAGAAGCAAACTTGCCGCTCACATCTCCACTCACCTTAAATGTATTAGACGTTTCAACCCCCAGGAAAAATATATCGTCTGTCCACTCTATCTATTCCTCTCGTAATCTTATAAACGTCCATCCAGTCTCACCCCAGCCTGCGCCGCTCTGGAGAAAACAACACAAGTTTGTCCAGCTTCTCGTTATAGCTCATGCCCTCTAATCCAGGCAGTGCCCTGGTAAACCTCTTCTGCGCCCCCTCCAAAGCCCCGACATCCTTCCGAGAATGGGGGTGACCAGAACTGTATGAAACACTCCAGATGTGGTCTAACTAGTTTTATAAAACTGTGTTACGAACTGTAACGTTTTAGAAACGAACCAGCAGCAATAGAGTTCACACTGGAGTCTGGTTTTGATGTTAAAACCATTCTCTTTATTAGTATATAGTAACTTAATGAAATAAAAGAAAGTTGACAGTGTTATGTGTATATATGTGTAAATGTAATTCCCAGAATATCGAGGCTGATGGAACAATGCTTAGAGTCTTGAGATGGTAAAGTAGGAAAGTTCAGTAATCCACGGAATAAATGATGGGACAGAGATATTTGTAATCCAGGGTGAAACGTAGAGAAAAGGCCGTTACTTCAAAATAACCATCGACGACGTTCTTATCCGCTGAATCCGTCCACATACGAGTCATCAGCGAAAGTGACCTGTCACAGGAATACCGTCTTCCAGGGGTTACCACACAACATACCCAGGCAAAGGTTAACACAAGATATGCCAAACCCCACTCCTGTGGATTATACGAAGTGACAGCCACACACAATCGTTGTGGTTCCGTGTACCGATGATCAACCCACTCTTGCGGGCAAAGGACAGTTCAAAGCCTCAGCTGCGACTAACTGAAGCGATCAGCTTTTCCAGTCTCTCTCTCTCTCTTTAGACTGGCCGACTGCCTGTCTGCAGATCGCTCTCTCTCTCTCTCTCTCTCTCTCTCTCTCTCTCTCTCTCTCTCTCTCTCTCTCTCTCGCTCTCTCGCTCTCTCTCTCTCTCTCTCTTATGGTTCAGTCCACAGTCAGCGCTGTCAGCCTGTGACTGACGTCATAGTCCCGCCTCCTTGGAGTCCAAGATCCCTCTGATCATCAACATTGTTCAGGGTTTTGCATTTAACAGTGTACTGTCGCATACATTCCACCTACCGAGCTGCCAAGATGATCATCACTAATCAAATCTCACTGAGATTTCTCAGGTCCTGTTGAATTCATTGCCAAGTGCACAAGTACGGGAAGGTACAGGTACAGAGAAACACTGACTTATGGCAGCATCACAGGCAAGTACATTCAGATAACACAGGGAACACAAGTTATACGATTCAGTAACAATCTGTAAATATGTTTTAAGTCATTAACGATATATAAAATACATTGCGTCATGATCAATAATAAAATGTACATTTTGTCTCAATAACAGACTTGGAAATGTTGAATTTGGTTCCTGTCTCCATTCCTCCTGTAATCCACAACCAGCTCCTTTGTTTTTGTCACAATGAGGGAGAGATTGTTTTCTTGACACCACTGTGTCGGGGTGATGACTTCTTCTCTGTCGGCTGCCTCGTTATTATTTGAGATTAGGCCAGTCAGTGTAGTGTCGTCAGCAAATTTAGTTAGCAGATTGGAGCTGTGGGTGGCGACACAACTCATGGGTGCACAGAGAAAAGGAGGGGGCAAGAAGACAACCCTGTGGGGTATGTGTGCTGAGGGTCAGAGAGAGAGAGAGAGAGAGAGAGAGAGAGAGAGGTGAGCGAGCCCACACTTAGCACATGCCGGCGATCTGTCCGAGGAAGTCCAGGATCCAGCTACACAAGGCAGGGAGAAGGCCGAGGTCTCTGAGCTCCATGTCGATACTTCACGCCTTCGTACGGCTACTGCTCTGCCCATGACTGCAAGGAACTGCAGAGAACATCAGAGAAACAAGCCTCCACTTCGTGGACTCTTCCTACATTCATTCCCCTCCCTCGAAAAAGCAGGCCATGTACTCAAAGACCCTCACAACCTGGACATTCTCGCTGCAAACCCGCTCCCGCATCGGGGAAGAGATACAAAAGCCTTAAAGCGCGAACCACCCGGCTCAAGGACGGCTTCCTGTCTGTGGTTATAAGCCAAATGAATGATAAAATGGACTCGGCCTCAGAATGTAACTCGACCTCAGAATGTAACTCGACGTGACCCTGCACCATATGTCTATCTGCACTGCACTATCTCTGCAGCCATAATGCTTTGTTACATTGTTGTTTTGTCATTTACATTTTTCATTTTTAGAATCTTTTTAACTAGTACATAATCTTCTCCAGCTATAGAATGAAACAAGACTTCAATAGATTAATATGTATAAAATTAATAAAGCTGAAGAAAAAAACTAATCGCAAAATATAAAAATGGAAAATATATATAGGAAAAGGAAGGAAATAAAGAACCCCATCTAACTAGGGGGGAACCCACTAACAACAAAAAAGGGGAAAAACCCATTAGGAATCAACCCCCTGGAGCAAAACGTTTAACCATCATCTAAATATAAAAATAGAATCATCAACCGCCATTTCATATTTATAAAAAAAATAAAAGTGGAAGGAAACCATATAGCATAGTTCAAATTAAATGATAATATTTGGCAAAGAACCCCATCTTCTCTCAAAATCGAATCGAGGATCAAAAGTTCTCCTAATTTTTTTCAAAATAAGACATAAGATTCCTTGAGAAAACCATTCAATTAATTCAAGGGAAGAATTATCTTTGTGTTTTAATAAAATAGCCCTTCTTGTCAATAGTGTAACAAATGCAATTACATGTTGATCTGGAGATGAAATACCCTGAATATGATGTGGAACTATACCAAATAGAACAGTCAACCTATTAGGTCGTAAATTCATTTTCAGAGCTTTAGATCTTGTTGGAAATAAAGATTTCCAAAACGATTTTAATGATGAACATGCCAGAACATATGTGACAAAGTAGCTACTTCAGTTTTATATATATCACAGCATTTGTCTATACGAGGAAATATTTTAGATAGTCTCTCCTTTGTTAAATAATAACGGTGAACAATTTTAAATTGAATTAAACAATGGTTGGCACATATAGAAGAACAATTTCCGTTTTTCAAAACTCGAAGCCAATCTTCATTAACAAAGATCATATGAAGTTCTCTCTCCCAATCTTGTTTAATCTTTAGTGATATGTTCTCATTTGTAATAAAAATAAGTTATACATTCTGCCAATGGAAACTTTCTCTAAGGGATTCAATTTCAAAATGTTATCTAACAAATCAGATTCTTGTAAATATGGAAACTTAGGTAAGCATTGTTGTAAAAAATGTCGAAACTGAACATATTCCAAAAAATGTGTATGAGCGAGAGAAATTTTGTCAATTAGCCCTTCAAAGGTCATCAATCGACCATCACAAAATAAATCTGTAAAAGAATGGATCCCTTTATTGTTCCATAGGAGAAAAATGGGGTCAGTTGTTGAAGGTTTAAATGAAAAGTTTCGATATAAAAAACTAGACAACTAAATTGTTTCAAATTTAAAAAAATAACGAAACTAAACCCAAATCGATAAGAATAGTTTAATAACCGGGTAACGATTTAATTTTGGAATTTTGGAGAGCTGTAAAGGTAATGGAGCTGCTAATATTGAAGTTAAATGAAATTGTTTAACAGCTTTTAATTCCAAATCAACTCATAATGATTTTTGTTTTAATATCAAGCCAATATAACCAAAATCATAATTGTCTAATATTCACAGCCCAATAATACAGTCTTAAATTAGGAAGTGCAAGTTCACCATCTTTTGCAGATCTTTGTAAATTATACTTATTAATTCGTGGTCTCTTATTGTTCCAAATAAAGGAAGAAATAAGAGAGTCAATTTGATCGAAAAAAATTTTAGTTAAAAAGATAGGTATACCAAGCAAGGCAGTAAGGGGATTTGGGTCAAATTGGACCCAAAAAAGTTGTGAAAAGGTATGGAATACTTCCCACCAAAACTTTTCAATTGTAGGGCCAAACCAAATCATATAAATTAAAGAGGCATCAGCCGTGTTGCATTTATTACAAAGTGGAGAAACATTCGGGTAAAAACTGGAGAGCTTCTGTTCAGAATCGTAAGCTCTATGAACCACACTAACTTGTAGAAGAGAATGACGAGCACAGAAAGATGATTTATTAACCCGTTTAAGAATTCGATTCCATCTATCATCAGAAATCTGACAATTTAGGTCATCCTCCCAAGCTCTTTTTATTTTATCAAAGAAGTCTTGTCTAGAATCAATCAACAAGTTATAGATACCGGTAATAGAACCATTTACAAAAGTGTCCTGGTAAACCTCTTCTGCGCCCTCTCCAAAGCCCCGACATCCTTCCGAGAATGGGGGCGACCAGAACTGTATGAAACACTCCAGATGTGGTCTAACTAGTTTTATAAAACTGTGTTACGAACTGTGACGTTGTAGAAACGAACCACCAGCAACAGAGTTCACACTGGAGTCTGGTTTTGATGTTAAACCCATTCTCTTTATTAGTATCTACTTATAACATAGTAATTTAACGAAATAAAGAAAAGTTAGCAGTGTTATAGATGTGTAAATATAACTCCCAGACTATCGAGCCTGAGGGAACAAAGCTCAGAGTCTTGAGATGGAAAAGTAGGAAAGTTCAGTAATCCACGGAATAAATGATGGGGGAGAGATATTTGTAATCCATGGTGAAACGTAGAGAAAAGGCCGTTACTTCAAAATAACCGTCGACGAAGTTCTTATCCGTTGAATCCGTCCACATACGAGTTATCGGCGAAAGTGACCTGTCACAGGAATACCGTCTTCCAGGGGTTACCACACAACATACCCAGGCAAGGGTTAACACAAGATATTCCAAAACCCACTCCTATGGATTATACGAAGTGACAGCCACACACATTCGTTGTGGTTCCGTGTACCGATGATCAACCCACTCTTGTGGGCAGAGGAGAGTTCCAAGCCTCAGCTGCGTCTAACTGAAGCGATCAGCTTTTCCAGTCTCTCTCTCTCTCTTTAGACTGGCCGACTGCCTGTCTGCAGATCGCTCTCTCTCTCTCTCTTATGGTTCATTCCACAGTCAGCGCTATCAGCCTGTGACTGACGTCATAGCCCCGCCTCCTCACGCCGGCGCTCTTAAAGAAACAGTCACAGTACGACCGCAGGCTCGTAACAGCCGCAACACAACTTCCTGACTTTTGAGCTCAATGCTTCAACTAATAAAGACAACCATGTCATTTGCCTTCTTAACCACCCGATCAATCTGTGCAGTCTCTTTCAGGGAGCGATGAACTTGGAGTCTAAGATCCCTCTGATCATCAACACTGTTCAGGGTTTTGCATTTAACAGTGTACTGTCGTATACATTCGTCCTACCGAGCTGCCAAGATGATTATCACTAATCAAATCTCACTGAGATTTCTCAGGTCCTGTTGAATTTATTGCCAAGTGCACACGTACGGGAAGGTACAGGTACAGAGAAACACTGACTTGTGGCAGCATCACAGGCAAGTACATTCAGATAACACACGGAACACGAGTTATACGATTCTCTGTCAGTAACAATCTATAAATATGTTTTATGTCATCAACAATATATAAAATACATTGCGTCATGATCAATAATAAAATGTGCATTTTGTGTCAATAACAGACTTGGAAATGTTGAATTTGGTCCCTGTCTCCATTCCTCCTGTAATCCACAACCAGCACCTGTGTTTTTGTCACAATGAGGGAGAGATTGTTTTCTTGACCCCACTCTGTCGGGGTGATGACTTCTTCTCTATACACTGCCTCGTTATTATTTGGGATTCGGCCGATCAATGCAGTGTGGTCAGCAAATCTAATTAGCAGATTGGAACCCGCCACTGCAGCCCCACAGTGCACTATGTACTGATTGCAAAGCTACGAAATTGCATGTGAATAGCCTCCCCTCCCCCAACTCCACTCTTTCTGCGTCACCAGCAGACTGGGACATCTCACATCTCGCTGCCTCCGCCAGGACATTAAACTGTGAACAACTGTGGTCAGGGACTGCTCTCTGGGGTACTCCAAACGCTACCTCCTTCCAGTCTGAAAACGATCCACTCATCCAGACACACACTACCGGCAGTTTATCGATCTCCAACGAAAAAGCCGAATCACCTACTCCTGAGGGTCAATACCATTGCTGACTCTGAGTTCACCACCGTCAAATGCCAGGAGGGACATAATAATCAGAAAGTCTCTAGTCACAGCCGTGTAAATAAAATGTGATCTCAGTGGGTGTGTGGCGCATGCTCAGAATGCGAAGGAGACAGACAGACTGAGCCAAGTCACAGACTGATGAAGGGGAGGAATGATCCATTTTGATACAGAGAGGGAAGCGGAGAGATTGATGTTCTGCCTGATGCCGGAACTGTGGCCAGTTAGAAGATGAAGTCTTGTCCCCCCAAGTTGTTTTGAGTTGTGACAGTGTTTTTCTCAGAAGGCACCATGGAAAGTAAATAATCTGAGTGGAAATGTTGTCCTGCACCCTCTGACGTGGTTTGTAAGCTTTTAACAGTTTAGAAAAGACAAAGGATTTGTGCATGGGAATCACAAACACAACAGCTCGATAGTTCCGCTGTATCTGTCAGTTCACCAGCGCTTGAATGCCGCCGATCCTTGAATGTGGAGGCGGAGATGGCGGAGAAGACAACGCTCCCTCTTGCTGCAAGGAGAGCCCAAACATTGTCCATGCCCGTCATCTGATTGGATACATCGCAATGACGTTGATAGCACTGTGACGTCATTCTGGCTCTCATTTTGGAAGGGATTCAGTCGGCCATCGCAGATACACCAACAGCTTCGCTCTGGGAAGCGGCCGTTCACCTGCTCCGTGTGTGTGAAGAGACTCATTCAGTTAACCCACCTTGTGATGCTCCGGTGAGTTCACAATAAATAGAGGCCACATTTCTGTCCGGAGTGAGCAAAGAGTTTTACTCAATCATCCCAGCTGCTGTAGCACCAGCAACTTCACATCAGGAAGGAAGTTCAAATCAGCTCCGTGTTAAATGTTTCACCATCACGGTGACTGAAGGCAGCTGCAGGTTCATGAGGGACTGTTACTGTCAGATTCTGCAGTTCTTGCGGCTGCTCATCGCACCCAGGACTGAACCCTGGTCACTGAGCATTGGAGGAGTCTGTTCTGCTGATGTTAGACTTAAACTAGACTGGTGTTTAATATTGTGGATCTGTGAAAGACAATTCAGTCTGTATCAAATCCCGTGTCTCTCTTGAGGGGCCACTCAGCCCAGCTGGTCCCTGCCCATGTTTCTGTTCCATATCAGTATATGAAAATCTATCCCTGACGTTCCCCTCTCACCCTCACTGAGATGACAGGTTGCAACTAGTCACCACTCCGTGGGATAGGAGATTTCCCTTGAATGTCATAGAATCACAGAAAACTACAACATATTCCCGATACTTTGTCCCACAATGTTGTACCGGCCATGTAACTTACTCTAGAAACTGTCTAGAATTACCCTACCGCATAGCCACCTATTTTCATAAGCTCCATGTACCTATCTAAGAGTATCTTAAAAGACCCTATTGTATTCGCCTCTACCACCATCGCTGGCAGTGCATTTCACTCACACACCATCCTTTGTTTAAAAAACTTGGCTCTGTCATCTCCCCTGTCCCTACTTCCAAGCAGATTAAACCTATTCCTCCTCGTGTTAGCCGTTTCTGCCCTGGGAAAAAGCCTCTGACTATCCACACGACCAATGCCTCTCATCATCTTATACACCTGCATGAATTCCCTGCATGATTTTCTCCGGGCTGAACAAGACGATGAGCTCACTGTGGTTGTGACGTTGTTCAGGGCTCCGGACGAAGTTGGTTAAACTCCTTCTTCCCCGCTCTTTTCAACGTTTTGTGTCATTTTCACCAATTTTAAATGACTGTGCCTCAGACAGCTGGGTTGTTGTAATTGTTACATACCAGCAGCAACAGATCACCAACGGAGTCTGGTTTCGATGTTAAAACCACTATCTTTATTAGTATTGTGACGGGGTCCTGAATTACCCCTATGAAGTGTGTTTTTGAAAAGAGAGAGGGAGATGTTCAACACGAGAGAGAGAGAGAGAGAGAGAGAGAGAGAGAGAGAGAGAGAGAGAGAGAGAGAGAGAGAGAGAGAGAGAGACAGACTGACTGCTCGGAGATGGTGTTATGGTTTCTCTGCAAGCTTGTTGACACTTTTACAAGGACACTGTCAGCTTCTTCCAGAGAGAGAAGGGAGGAACTGTTTGATGGACAGCTGGGGGTCAGCACGGTGAGATAAGTAGGAGGTCCGCTGATAGACCTCCAGACACATGGTTTTGGACACTGAATGAGCTTTGTTGTGTCCACAGAAAAAGTTGGGCTTTGGAAGATCGATCCGGAGCATCGATCAGTGGCTCTCGCAGTGTGAAAAGGCTGTGACCGGTGGGGAGTTATTCGTGTGTCCATCCCTCGCCTGGGTTAATAACTCCACCACTGAAGAACGGTCCCGTTTGTAGTGTCACAGTCGGTGACTTCCAAAGGATTTCGGAGGACGACGGGGCTATCGACGGCGTCAGCTTACCTGAAGACACAAACCTCTCCTTCTCTCTCTCCATCACTGCTCGACTCAATCCCACGAACTGAACCGAACTTCACTCATCACCGTCAGACGGTATCCATTCACCCCGAGGCGTGAAGAAGCTTGGCTTTCCTATTTCCACACACACACACACACACACACACACACACACACATAATCATTGCTAACCTGGTTGATATATCTGCATTTATATTGCTGTATCGCGTAGTTACTAATAAACAGCATTAGTTTACAGCAATACCAGACTCCACGGTGTTTTCTATTTCTGCTGGTTCTTTGACCCGTCACGGGGTACCTAACAGTATCTACTCCAAATATAAAAGATTAAAGGAAATAAACAGAATTTAACAGTGTAATGCGGATATATAGCTCCCAAACTGTCAAGCTTGGGAAACAATACTTAAAGTCTTCAGATGGTAAATTAGAAAAATTCAGTAATCTACGGAATAAGTGAGTGAGGGGAGAGATTTGTAAATCCACTCGAAAATGTAGAGAGAAGGCAATTACGAAGAATTCCACACACATTCCACGCTGGGTAAACGAAATAACAGTCGCCAAAGATCTTATCCGTCGATTAGCTCCGAAATCCACTTAGAAATATCACCAGGTGACAGTCACAGGAATATCGTCTTCAAGTGATTACCACAGAACACCCCGATTCCAGGTAAGGGCCAACAAAAGTAAAACCACAGGATACTCCAGCAAATCCACACATATGGATGATACGAAGTGACAGTCACACATCCGTTGTGCACTGCGTGCCGATGATCAGATCAACCGTACCTTTTGGGCATGGAAGAGTTGCAGCCTATAGCAGTCACACGCTGAAGTTCCAACAGCTTGTCTCCCTCTCCCTCTCCCGCTCCCTCAGGCTGCCGCAGCTTGTGTCTGACGTCACAGCCCCGCCTCACTCAGGCACTTAAAGCGACACTCACAGTAAACGAACCTGCGGTCTCGTAACACAATGCACCTCTAAAGTCTGACAGCAGGCAAGCGAGTGAAACTTCGATGGTGCAGAGTCAGAAACAAAAGAGTTGCCAGCCTGAATCAGGGGCTCCAGGGAGAAATGGGGTCCAGAGGAGGAGGACGAATAAGACCAGCAGGATGTGGTTAAAAGTGAAAGATTAGAAGCATTTGGAAACTGGTTGATCGAAAAAAAAGGGGGTTAATTTCTGCAAAACACAGGTGGAAATCAACAGATCTGGCAGAAATTTTGGAGAGGAATAAATAGAAAACGTTTAGGCAGAGCCCCTTCCGCATGCCTAGCCTGTGTACTCCGCTGCTTAGTTGCTCTCTGAATTGTTTTGTGTGTATGCGTCTCTGTATTTCCAGCAACTGCAGAAACTCCTGTGTTTTATATCTGCATTTTACTTTGGCATTAGATACACGTTGATATTGAGTATATTGCTTATGGGAGCCGTTTTCTATTTTTTCTATACCCAAGATAAAAAAAAAAGAGATATGGACATTGAACCAGTGCTTACAGAAATCTTTAATGGCACCGTGATTACCCATAGGGCCATGAGTTAAGAATTTCGTCGGCGCTGAAGCGCTGATGAAATGCGCAGGCGTCAGGCTGAGGCCGTCCCTGAGTTTCACGCATGCGCGCAGTACACAGAAGCATCTGAAAATGTCGGCTGCAGGTAAGAGTGATTCTCCGAGTTTTTATCTTAAACACCGACTTCGGGATAATTCCTCTGAATTTCGGACACCGTGACCAGCAACCCCGGGACAGTCCTGCCCTCTTCCCTCTCTATCAGCCCCACGATCCGTACACGGGCCCCGGGGAGCTTCCGGCTGATGAGGGAATGGGAACCGATGGATCTCTCAGACAGAGCTGAGCTCCAGCTATCTAAACGCAAGGATTGGGAACTCGGAGAAAGGGAACAAAATCTTTTACATCACCAGTTGAGAAAATCGGCATTAGTACTCTTTTCCATAGATGCTGCCTGGCCTGCTGAGCTCCTCCAGTATTTTGTGTGTGTTGCTTCCGCTACCTCTTCTTGCTCTGGACTACTCTACCGGTGAGAACATATTTTGTCCCATTCTCTCTGGGTACGTAATGACATCAAACACCTTTGCCCTGGGCAACAAGTAGCTTTCACATCACAAATGTGCCAGACTCCAGTGAGACAGACTACTGCCCTTCCCTTCATATTCATTGGGATTTCATTCACTGAGTTCACCACCGTCAGTCATTGGGGGCGGATTCAGGGGGAATATTTATGTCGAATACAGAAACTAGTAATGCCTGTTTGCATTTTGGTGATGCAAAACTTGCTAGAGAATTTGCAAGTGGGAAGAAGTAGAGTGATATTTGGAAATCTGACTTTTTAAAGCGTAATTTAGCAAGGAAAGCACATATGGACAATGTGCGAAAGCTTTGGTGAGAAAATCCTCCATTTCCTGTTACAGGCCTGCTACATAGGTTGTGTGAGAGTGCAGATGAACTCGATCAAACCCAGAGGAGATCAAAGTTCCTATTGACCGTGATTGGCTAGCTGTGAAAATGAATACCTCTCTATATAAAATTCACTGTGCACATATTGTCACTGGGTAAAAAATGCACAGTAAAAGATTAATGTGCACACTGGTTATTACAAATTAGAGGGGAGATTATTACAAATTAGAGGGGTATTGGAGGAAAGGAGGGGAGACCTCCAGTGTCCCTGATGCCCTCACCTACAAGATTTGCATCCAGCTGTAGTTTGTAACCCTGCACTTCAATGAGCTGCAATTTGAAATGGGTGAATTCCAGATCATCCATCAGTTGGAGGAGGTGATAGAAATGACACAAAGAGAGGTGAGTTACTCCCAAGGTGCAGGACACAGGAAACTGGGTGAGGGTCAGGAGGGGGAATGAGGTTAAATAGGCATCGCAGAGTACTCTAGTGGCCATCCCCCACAACAACAGGTGGACCACTTTAGAAGCTGTTGGGGGGAATTACCTGGCAGAGGAAAGTCAAAAGGGTTATAGGGGATTTGTCAGTTAGAGGAACAGAACAAGAGGGGATGAATATCCTAGTGGTAAGGCTTGCTAGTGGTAGTGAGCAGGGGAGGGAGTGATGTGGTTAAAATAATTTGTAGGGGGAAGGGGAGCCAGAATGACAGAACAGATAGTGGAGAGGGTGAATTGAATTGACTTTATTAAATACGTACTTCATAAACATGAGGAGTAGAAAGATTTACCTTACATCTCCATCTAAATGTGCAATCTATTTATATAGATAGTTTGCACATAGGACGGTCAATATAACATCGAAATGCAATTGTATCAGCATGAATTAATCAGTCTGATGGCCTGGTGGATGATGATGTCCCAGAGCCTGTTGCTCCTTTTGCTGTGGTACCGTTTCCTGGATGGTGGCAGCAGGAACAGTTTGTGGTTATGGTGAATTGGGCCTGTTTGTCCCTGATATTCGTTGGGCCCTTTTTACACACCTGTCTGTGTAAATGTACTGAATCATGGAAAGTAGATTGTGCCATGTATAATTTCCTTGTTTATATTTAGAGACATTTTTAGGTGTATAAACTGATGAGGGGTATTGAGCGTGTGGGTGACCAGAGGTTTTTTACCCAGGGTTGAAATGGTTAACACGAGGGGGCATAGTTTTAAGGTGCTTAGAATGGGATGTCAGGGGTAAGATTTTTACACAGAGAGTGGTGCGTGCGTGGAATGCACTGCCAGCAGCAGTGGTCCGGGCAGATACAATGGGGTCTTTTAACAGCCTCTTAGACAGGTACATGGAGCATAGAAAAACAGAGGGCTGTGTGCGAGGGAAATTCTAGGCAGTTACTAGAGTAGGTCACATGCTCGGCACAACATTTGAGGCTGAATGGCCTGGAATATGCTGTAGATTTCTCTCTTCTATTTTGAACAGTGAAATATCTTCCACTTTAAACTGTACAGGATCCACGATTTAAATGCCGCTTTTCCACACTCCCATAGACCCTTTGTCCATCTCCTGAGTAAACAGAGATGGAAAAATATTTAAGATCTCCCCCATCTGCTTTGTTTCCACTCGTGGATTGGCATTCCGGTCTTCCAGAGGACCAACTTTGTGCCTTGCAATCCTTTTGCTCTTAATCTATCACTAGAAATCCCTAGAGTTTCTGTCTTTACCTTTTATTCTGACACACACATACCCACTTTGTACTTTCAAAATTTCGCTTTGAAGGCTTCCCATTTACCAAACACACCTTTGCCATAAAGCAGCCTGTCCCAGTCCACAGTTGCCAGATCCTATATCTTAATTCCTGGTCCATGCCCTGAACACATCCACCTTTCCTACGCTGCTCCTTGCATTGAAATATACAGGGCTCAGCATATTCACTGCACCATGCTCAACGTTTTCATTCCTGACTTTGTCGGAGGACTGAACAACATCTGTCTCCACAACCCCACCACAATCTGTTCTGTTATTCAGGCTCCCATTCCCCCTGCAACTTTAGTTTAACCCTCCTTACCCCCACCTCCCACCATGCAGCTCTATCACCCCTTTGGCTTTCCTCTGCCAGATCAATAAAAAGGAGGTGCATACCAGGTACAGGCAGATAGGAACAAATGGGGTACTTATGAAATACAGGAAATTCAAGTGAACACTTATGAAAGAAATAAAAGAAGGCATGAGGTTGCTCCAGCAGACAAGGTGAAGGAGAATCCTCAGGGATTCTGCAGATACGTTAAGAGTAAAAAGATTGCAAGGGAAAAAATGAATCCTCTGCAAGATCAGAATGGTAATCCATATGAGGAGACGAAATAGATGGGGAGATTATTTCTATTATTATTATTATTATTATTATTATTATTATTATAAAGGTCAAGTCAAGTCAAATTTTATTGTCATTTTGACCATGACTGCTGGTACAGTGCACAGTAAAAATGAGACAACGTTTTTCAGGACCATGGTTTACATGACACAGAACAAAAAACTAAACTGAACGACGTAATAAAAAAACACAGAGAAAGCTACACTAGACTACAGACTTACACTGGACTGCGTAAAGTGCACAAAACAGTACCGGCATTACAATAAATAATAAACAGGACAGTAGGGCAAGGTGTCAGTCCAGGCTTCGGGTATTGAGGAGTCTGATAGCTTGGGGGAAAAACAGTTACATAGTCTGGTCGTGAGAGCCCAAATGCTTTGGAGCCTTTTCCCAGACGGCAGGAGGGAGAAGAGTTTGTATGAGGGGTGTGTGGGGTCCTTCATAATGCTGTTTCCTTTTCAGATGCAGCGTGTAGTGTAAATGTCCATGATGGCAGGAAGAGAGACCCCAATGATCTTCTCAGCTGACCTCACTATCCGCTGCAGGATCTTGCGATCCGAGATGGTGCAGTTTCCGAACTAGCCAGTTATACAGCTGCTCCGGATGCTCTCAATACAACCCCTGTAGAATGTGATGAGGATGGTGGGGGGTGGGGGGAGGCGGGGGGAGATGGACTTTCCTGAGCCAACGCAAAAAGTAGAGATGCTGCTTGGCTTTCTTTGCTATGGAGCTGGTGTTGATGGACCAGGTGAGATTCTCCGTCAGGTGAACACCAAGAAATTTGGTGCTCTTTATGATTTATCTGTATTTACTCAGGAGATGGACACAGAGTCTGCAGAAGTGAGGCAAAGCAGCATCAACTTCAGGGACCCTGTACAGATTACAGAGGTGGAGGCTTTTGCTGTGTTCAGGCAAATTAGTGTGGATCAATCCCCAGGGCCTGACGGGGCTTGGACCCTGAGGAGGAGAAGTACAGAAATTTTCGGGGCCCAAGCACAGATATTTAAATCACCCTTAGTGAAGGACTGGAGGACAGCCAGTGTTGTTCCGCTGTGTAAGAAAGGCTCAAAAAATAAACTAGGGAATTATATGTTTGTGAGATTGACATCAGTAGTGGGAAAGTTATTGGATCATATGAGCAGGAACCGGATATATAATTATTTGGATAGATGTGGACTGATTAAGGAGAGACAGCATGGCTTTGTGCATGGTAGGTCATGTCTAACCAATCTTATAGAGTCTCTCGAGGAAGTTATCAGGGAAGTGGATGAAGACAAGGCAGTGGATGTTGTGTACATGGACTTTAGCAAGGCACTTGACAAAGTCTCATATGGGAGGTTGGTCAAGAAGGTTCAGTCACTCAGCATTCTAGATGAGACAGTAAATTGGATGAGACACTGTCTTTGGGAGAAGCCAGAGTGTGGTAGCAGATGGTTGCCTCTCTGACTGGAACCTGTGACTAGTGGTGGCCACAGGGATCAATGCTGGATCTGTTGTTGTTTGTCATCTATATCAGTAGTCTGGATGATAACGTGGTTAGCTGGATCAGCAAATTTTTGGATGACATCAAAATTGGGGTGTAATGAACAGCGAGGAGGACTGTCATAGCTTGCAGTACGATCTGGATCAGCTAGAAAAATGAGTTAAGAAATGCAAAATGGAATTTAATGGAGACAAGTGCGGGGTGTTGCATTTTGGTAGGAACTAGGTCTTAAATAGTGACTGGTCGGGCATAGAGGAGTGCTGTAGTAGAAAGGAATCTGGGAATACAGGTCAGTAATTCACTGAAAGTGGTGTCACAGTTCGATAGGGACAGAAAGAAAGATTTTGACATATTGGCCTTCTTGAACCAACGTATCAATAGACAATAGATGCAGAAGTAGACCATTCGGCCCCTCGAGTCTGCACCGCCATTCTGAGATCATGGCTGATCATTCACTATCAGTACCCAGTCCCTGCCTTGTCCCCATATCACTTGATTCCCCTATCCATCAGATATCTATCTAGCTCCTTCTTGAAAGCATCCAGAGAATTGGCCTCCACCGTCTTCCGAGGCAGTGCATTCCACACCTCCACAACTCTCTGGGAGAAGAAGCTCTTCCTCAACTCTGTTTTAAATAACTGACCTCTTATTCTCAATCCATGCCCTCTGGTACTGGACTCTCCCAACATCTGGAACATATTTCCTGCCTCAATCCTATCAAATCCTTTAATTGTCTTAAACGTTTCAATCGGATCCCCTCTCAATCTCCTCAATTCCAGTGTGTACAAGCCCAATCTCTCCAACCCCTCTGCGTATACAGCCCTGCCATCCCAGGAATCAACGCAGCACTTCCTCAATTGCCAGAATGTCCTTCCTTAAACCTGGAGACCAAAACTGTACACAATATTCCAGGTGTGGTCTCACCAGGGCCCTGTACAAATGCAAAAGGACATCCTTGCTCTTGTACTCAATTCCCCTTGTAACAAAGGCCAACATTCCATTTGCCCTCTTCACTGCCTGTTGCACTTTCTCATTCACCTTCATTGACTGATGAACTAGGACTCCTAGGTCTCTTTGCATTTCTCCCTTACCTAACTCGACACCGTTCAGACAATACTCTGCCCTCTTGTTCCTGCTTCCAAAGTGGATAACTTCACATTTATTCACATTGAATGACATCTGCCAAGTATCTGCCCACTCACTCAGCCTATCCAAGTCTCCCTGTATTCTCCTAACGTCCTCTTTGCATGTCACACTGCCACCCAGTTTAGTATCGTCAGCAAACTTGCTGATATAGTTTTCAATGCCCTCATCTAAATCGTTGACATAAATCATAAAGAGCTGTGGTCCCAATACAGAGCCCTGTGGTACCCCACTAGTCACCTCCAGCCAGTCCGAGAAACACCCATTCACTGCTACCCTTTGCTTTCTATCTGCCAACCAGTTTTCTATCCATGTTGAAACCCTGCCCCCAATGCCATGAGCTCTGATTTTACTCACCAATCTCCGATGTGGCACCTTATCGAATGCCTTCGGAAAATCTAGGTATACAACATCCACTGGCTTACCATCGTCTAACATCCTTGTTACACCCTCAAAAAACTCCAACAGATTAGTCAAGCATGATTTGCCCTTGGTAAATCCATGCTGGCTCGGCCTAATCCTATTATTCCAGATACCAGCACTGTGCCCAGTTAGAAGGTGATTTCTCTGTCCAACTTGGGTTGAAGTTCACTGTGACAGTGTGATGTCAGATCATACCTTGGAAGCTCAGGTGATCTGATCTCAAATGTTGTCCTTCAACCACTGATGGATTTTTAAATCTTTTTACAGGTTGAAAACCACAAGGAATTTGTCTACGGGAATTCAATCAACCATCCTTCCTGCTCACTGTGGGGAAGGATTCACTCGGTCATCTGACCAACTGGCGCATCTGTCATTTTACACAGGGGAGAGGCCGTTCACCTTGTCCGACGTCGGGAATGGATTCACTCGGTCATCTCAACTGAAGGTACATCAGCAAGTTCACACTGGGCAAGGCCATTCACCTGTTCTGTTTGTGAGAAGGGGTTCAGTCGGTCATCCCACCTGTGGACACACCAATCAGTTCACACCGGGCAGAGGCTGGTCTTCTGCTGAACTTCTGGGAAAGGATTCACTCTGTCATCTGACCTGATGGCTCACCAGCGAGTTCACACTGGGGAGCGGCCGTTCACCTGCTCAGTCTGTGAGAAAGGATTCACTCTGTCATCCACCCTACTGGTACATCAGCGAATTCACACTGGGGAGAAGCTGTTCACCTGCTCAGACTGTGGGAAGAGATTCACTGACTCTTCCACCCTACGGAGACACCAGCGAGTTCACACTGGGGAGCGGCCGTTCACCTGCTCAGTCTGTGAGAAGAGATTCACTCAGTTATCCAACCTACAGAGTCACCAGCGAGTTCACACTGGGGAGAAGCCGTTCACCTGCTCAGTCTGTGGGAAAGGATTCACTCTGTCATCCACCCTACTGGTACATCAGCGAGTTCACACTGGGGAGAAGCTGTTCACCTGCTCAGACTGTGGAAAGGGATTCACACTGTCATCCCGCCTACTGGTACATCAGCAAGTTCACACTGGGGAGAAGCCGTTCACCTGCTCAGTCTGTGGGAAGGGATTCACTCAGTCATCCACCCTACAGAGACACCAGCGAGTTCACACCGGGGAGCGACCATTCACCTGCTCAGAATGTGGGAAAGGGTTCACTCAGTCATCTGAACTACTGGCACATCAGTCTGTTCACACTGGGGAGAGGCCGTTTACCTGCTCAGAATGTGGGAAGGGATTCACTCAGTTATCCAACCTACAGAGTCACCAACGAGTTCACACTGGGGAGAAGCCGTTCATCTGCTCAAACTGTGGGAAGGGATTCACTCAGTCAGCCACACTACAGAGACACCAGAGAGTTCACACTGGGGAAAGGCCATACACCTGCTCAATCTGTTGGAAGGGATTCACTCAGTCATCTGATATGCTGGCACACCAACGATTTCACACTGGGGAGAGGCCGTTCACTTGCACAAACTGTGGGAAGAGATTCACTCAGTCATCCACCCTACTGAGACACCAGTCAGTTCACACTGGGGAGAGGCCGTTCACCTGCGCATACTGTGGAAAGGGATTCACACGGTCATCCACCCTATTGGCACACCGGTCAGTTCACACTGGGGAGAGGCCATTCACCTGCAGTGAATGTGGGAAAGGATTCACTCAGTCATCCAAACTACTAACACATCAGTCAGTTCACACTGGGGAGAGGCCGTTCACCTGTGGTGAATGTGGGAAGGGATTCACTCAGTTATCTCATCTACTGAGACACCAGCGAGTCTCTCAGCTATCTCCACCAAATGTGTGTCATTCAGTTCACACAGGGGAGTGACTGTTCAGCTGCTGTGAATGTGGGGAAAGATTCACTCAGTAATCAAACCTTGTGATACACTACAGGTTTCACACAGGGGAGAAAGTTTCAATGAGCTGCATGCTGGATATTTGTCCATCGCCGTTGCTGAATGCAATTTCGGGAGTGACTGTCGGTGCTGAACTCTGCAATTATTGCTGCTGCTCACCACTCCCAGTTCTGCACCCTGGTCACTGGGCATGGGAGGAGTTTCTTCTGCTGCATATTCACCTTTAATGGGACTGGAGTTTAATACTCTGAATCTGAGTCAAGTAAATCAGTTCTACTTTAAACTCTGTCTCTGGTACTTAGAGAATTTATAACACACCTTGTGTACAGTGGAAAGTCAACTCGGGCCAGCTGGACACTGCCAGTGATTCTGTTCCAGGTCAGTCCTTTTGAATGCTCCCCTGTTGTTCACCTGTCACTCTCCCTGTGGTGATGTGTTCCAAATAGTCACTACTCTGTGGATGAAGAAGTTTCCCTTGAATTCTCTGCAGATTGAAGAAGTCGAGCTGACTGCAGTTCTGTCTGAGAAGTTCTTCACTCAGTTACCCTCCTTAACCACGACTCATTTCCACATGATGGGTCATTTCCCCTGCTTCTGAAGGGTTGTTGAAAGCACCACTGCCCTCTAAAGACTGAAAGCAGAATGGAAAAGCATTTGTTGGATGTTCAACGGATCAGGGTCAGAAACCAGAGGCAGGTCGGCACAGGGGCAGAGTTTGGGGCTCTGGACCATGGTCGGGGTAAGAAAGTACGATGAGGAAAAGGGAATGAGCAGCGGTGCGTGGCAATGAATGACAGAGTAGCAACATTTGGAAGCTGATTGATGGAGAAAGTCTTTTGTTCGTCTGACTGATGACGCAAACAATGCCTGTGGTGAGGTGCTCCACTGGTTGAGGAATATGTGTGTGTTGGGAACGGTTTTTTTCTATTGAGGGAGTTGTTCCTGCTTGTTTATCCGGTAATATTATTAATGGCCTTCTAGGTTCCTCCAGCAGTTTGTGTATGTGTTGCTTGGACTTCCAGCATCCACAGATTCTCTCCTGTTTTTGATAAGAGCAAAAGCCGGGTCATATAATATAGCAAGAAAACAGTGGAAAGTGAGAGGATTGGAAAGTAATTACATAACCAACAGGAGACAACTAAAAAAGAAAAAACACTGGAGAGAAAAGATGAAAAATTAAGGTAAGTGAGCCAATAATATCAAGTATCAAAAGTTGTTCACATACATAAAGAGTAAAGGAGAGGCAAGAGTTGATATTGTACCGCTGGAAGATGATGCTGGTGAGTTAGTAATAGAGTAAAGAAGTAGCGGCTGAATGTAATAGTTATTTTGTGTCAATATTCACTGTGTAAGACACCTGCAGTACAAGACAATAAGACATAGGAGCAGAATTAGGCCATTCAGCCCCATCAAGCCTGCTCTGCCGTTCTATCATGGCTGATCCCGGTTCTCACTCAACCCCGCGCACCTGCCTCCTCGGCATATCCTGCAATGCCCTGACTGATCAGCAAAATATTAGCGTCTGCCTAAGATGTACCCACAGACTTGGCCCCCACCGCCGTCTGTGTCAGAGAATTCCACAGATTCACTGCCCTCTGACTAAATAAAATCCTCCTTAACTACTCTGAAAGGTTGCTCCTCTGTTATGGCTACCCCCACCATGCGGAAAGTCCTCTCCTCATCCACACTATTTAAACCTCTCCACATTCGGTAGGATTCAGTGAGATTTTACACCCCCCCCCCCCCCCCACATTTATTAAACATTGGTCAGTGCAGGAGTACGAGCCCAAGGCTGGAAAACGCTTCTCATATCTTAACCCCTTTATTACCGGAATCGTCTTCTTGAACACCCTCTGGATTCTCTCCAATGACAACACACCTTTTCTGAGATATGCATCCCAAATACACTAAGTGTGGCCTAAGTAGTGTCTTATAAAATATTAGCATTATCTCCTTGCTTATAGATTCTACTTCACTTTAAATAAATGCCAGCATTGCATTTGCCTTCTTTACCACAGTCTCAACCTGTAAATTAACCTTCTGGGAGTCTTGCCCAAGGATTCATATTTCCTTCTGTGCTTCTGTTGTTTGAACCTTCTCCCCAATCAGATAATAGTTCACTATCGTTCCTTTTGCCAAAATGCTTTATCGGACATTTTCCAGTATTGTATTCCATTTGCCACGTTTTTGCCCGTTCTTGAAATTTGTCTGTGTCCTGCTGCAATTGCATTGCTTCCTCAGCACTACCAACACCTCCAGCTACCTTTGTATCATCCACAAACCTTGCCTCAAAGCCATCAGTTCCATTATCCAAATCACTGACAAACAATGTGAAAAGTAGTGGACCAAATACTGACCCCTGTAGACCACAAGTCACTGCCGGACAACCAGAAAAGGCCCCTTTTATTCCCACTCGCTGCCTCTTGGCTGTCAGCCGTTCCTCTATCCATGCCAGTATTACTTCTGACTTTTATCCTGTTAAGCAGTCTCATGTGTGACACCTTATCAGAAGCCTTCTGAAAGTCCAAGTAAATGATATCCACTGCCTCTCGTTTGTCCATCCTGCTTATGACTTCCTCGAAGAACTCTAACAGATTTATCAGGCAAGATTTCCCTGTACCGAACCTATGCTGGCTTTGATTTACTTTTAGTCTCCTAGTACCCCAAAACCTCATCTGTTATATTAAACTCAAATGCTTTCCCAGGCACTAAGGTTAGGCTAACTGGACTATAATTTGTTTTGTTTTTAGTTGCCCGTTGTTGGATTTTAAAAGAAACCCAATCTTCTAACTTCCTACTCAGTTTTGCTAACTTATACACACTTTCCTTGGCTTTTATACAGTCCTTAACTTCCTTTGTCAGCCGTGGTAGTCCAGCCCCACTGTTTGAGAACTACTTCTGCCGGACATATCTATCCTGTACGTTATGGACTATTCTCAGAGATGTCAGCCACCTGGGGAATCACCTCTCTCATGCCTCTGTAATTCCCTTTATTCCATTGCCATACTCCGCATGTGACCTATGCTTCTCCCTCACAAGTTGCAGTGGGAATTCAATCAAATTATGATCACTGCCTTCTAATGGTTCCTTTACATTATCCTCCCTAATAAGATCTGGGTTATTACACAACACCCAATGTAAGATAGCAGTTCCCCGAGTAGGCTCAACCATCAGCTGCTCTAAAAAGCCATTTCGTAAGCATTCCCTCTCTTGTGATCGGACACAAAAGCCTGAAGGTAGATAAGACTGCTGGACCAAAAGGTGTGCACCCCAGGGTTCAGAAAGAGGTAGATGAAGTGACAGTGAAGGCATTAGAGTCATAGAACATTACAACACAGGCAAACCCCTTTCAGCCAATCTAGTCCATGCCAAAACATTAATCAGCTGAGTTCCAACAACTTCCACCTGGACCATAGCCCTCCATATCCTTCTCATCCATGGACGTAAGCAAACTTCTCTTGAAGATTGAAATCGTCCCTGCCACTTGCCCTGGCAGCTCGGTGCACACTCTCCCCGCCTCTGAATGAAGAAGTTCCCCCTTGGTTTTCTCTTCAAGTGATGAGTAATGATCTATCACAAATCACTAGATGTTGGAATGGTTCTGGCAGACTAGAAAGTTGCAAATGTCACACCACTTTTTAAGAAAAGAGGGAGGCAGAAGAAAGAAAACACTGGACAACAAAGGTTTTGCTTCCTGAAAACCTTTAGGTGTATCTGATGAATTTTGGACCACTGATCATGAAAACCACCATGAAATTTCCCTGTGATGCACCAATTTTTGAAATCACTCGTATTATTTCAATTCATAATTCAGGTCAATTAAAATGTTGCCTGCAATGTAAGCTGGAAAGTTTCCTATCTTGTTCAGGCATGCTTGGGCATGCTTACACGGCGCTGCTGCTGCATGGCAGGACAGGTTTTAGTAATAATTATTGGGTTCAGGACTGTAAGGATGGAATTTGCTATCACCAGGCACAAACATTTCTGTGAAGGATTTTGATATTTGAGACGGATGCTTCCCAGAGTAAGCATTTTTGTTGGTCCACAAATCAAACAGATCATCACTGATAGGCAATTTGAAGAAGTTCTAGTGGGACCAGAAAAAATGACAAGGAAGGCATTCAAGGAAGCTGCTGATATTTTTCTCGGCATCAGCAGAGCACCAAACTTCATGCAGCTGGTTGAAACCATGCATAGACAACCATAAAATGCAACATGTCACTAAAGATTCATTTTCTGCATTCACATTTGGACTTCTTCCCTGCAAATCTTGGTGCTGTTAGTGACGAGCATGGTGAAAGGTTTCACCAGGACATTGTGGTCATGGAGAAAACATACCAGGGCAACTGAATCCAGCAATGCAGCAAATTAGTGTTGGACACTTAAGCGAGAAGCCTCAGACACTGAGTACGATTGAAAATCATGAACAAAATATTTATATCTTGGTTGCACTATTGCAAAGCATCAGCACCATGATGCAATTACAGACAATATGTTCAATAAAAGTTAATTTGTCATTTTTCTAAATTCCTGCATGATACAAGTAGTCTTAAATTACATTTGTGTTAATCTTCAAGCAGTTTATCATAAACAAAAAAAATTCTGAGGAAGCAACACTTTTGAAAAAAAAGAATTGTTGTCCAGTGAAATTATAAGACAGTTAGTCTGATCTCAGTGGTCAGGAATATGTTCGGGTGTATTAAGGGTGAGTGTTTTGGGTACTGTAATTGGGGAGGCATGATGAAGTTGGACAAAGTCAGCAGAATTCCTTTGCAGGGAATCGTGTGTAACAAATCACTTGGAATATTTTGAGGAAATAACAGGCAAGATAGATAAAGCAGAGGCAGTGGATGTTGTTTGCTTGGATTTTCAGATGAGCTTTAACAAGGAAGGCCGATTGAGAAAGTAAGGAAGCAATGGATCCAGAACTGGCTTGCCGCAGAGGACAAAGAGTAGTTGTAGTCGTGTCATATTCTGCATGGAGGTCTGTGACTAGTGGTCTATTACTAGTGGACTAGTGGATGACTCCCATCCACTCCATAAGGTACTGGTTTGGCACAGAAGTACATTTGGCCAGAGACTCATTCCACCGAGATGAAACACTGAGCGTCAAAGGAAGCCATTCTTACTTGTGGCCATCAAACTTTACAACTCCTCCCTCGGAGTGTCGGACATCCTGAGCCAATAGGCTGGCCCTGGACTTATTTCCACTTGGAATAATTCACTTACTATTGTTTAATTATGGTTTTATATTGCTACATTTCTACACTATTCTTGGTTGGTGTGACTGTAACAAAACCCAATTTCCCTCGGTAACAATAAAGTATATCTGTCTGTCTGTCTGGTGTGCCTCCGGGATCTGTTCTGGGACCTCTACTCTTCATGATTTTTATGAATGACCTGAATGAGGAAGTGGAGGGATGGGATAGTAAGTTTGCTGATGACACAAAGGTTGGGGGTGTTGTTGATAGTGTGAAGGGCTGTCAGGGGTTACAGCAGGTCATTGATAAGATGCAAAACTGGACTGAGAAGTGGCAAACGGAGTTCAACACTGATAAGTGTGAGGTGATTCATTTTGTTAGGTCAAATATGATGGCAGAATATAGTATTAATGGTAAGACTCTTGGCAGTGTGGAGGATCAGAGGGATCTTGGGGTCCGAGTCCATAGGACACTCAATGATGTTATGCAGGTTGACTGTGTGGTTAAAAAGGCATTGGCTTTCATCAACCGTACGATTGAGTTTAAGAGCCGAGAGGTAATGTTGCAGCTATATAGGACCCTGGTTAGAGTCCACTTGGAGTACTGTGCTCATTTCTGGTTGCCTCAATACAGGAAAGATGTGGAAACCATTGAAAGGGTGCAGAGGAGATTTACAAGGATGTTGCCTGGATTGGGGAACGTGCCTTATGAGAATAGGTTGAGTGAATTCGGCCTTTTTTCTTTGGAACGATGGAGGACGAGAGGTGACCTGATAGAGGTGTATAAGGTGATGAGAGGAATTGATCGTGTGGATAGTCAGAGGCTTTTTCCCAGCGCTGAAATGGCTAACATGAGAGGGAAAGTTGTTTTTACACAGAGAGTGATGAGTGTGTGGAATGGGCAGCCGGGGGAGGCGTTGGAGGCGGAACCGATAGGGTGTTTTAAGAGACTCCTGGACAGGTACATGGAGCTTAGAAAACTAGAGGGCTATGGGTAACCCTAGGTAATTTCTAAGTTAAGGGCATGTTCGGCACAGAATTGTGGGCTGAAGTGCCTGAATTGTGCTGTCCGGTTTCTATGAACATGCATTTTGTGTCAATAACTCATTTGGAAATGTATTTGGTCTCTTAGCCAAATAGTGGACACAGTTTGTGAACAACTGGGTTCCAAGTATTGGTCCCTACAACACCCACTGGGACATCTTACAGGCCCAGGAAGGGTCTTTAAACAGCTCGACTACCGGAACAGACGAAGGCCACTCGGCCCCTCCAAACCGTCCTGTCATTCAATGTCCTTGGACTGGTCCATTCGCCCCCCTCTTTGCTCGGACCATTATCCCCACCTATAGGTCAATAGACTGCCGGTTTGACCCCCAATGTGGTGAATCCCTCTGTTCGCCACCATTCCATCTTTCCAATAAAATGCACCCCCTTCCTTCCCCTACTGGGTTGATTCCCTCCGTCCCCGGGGAGTCAGCAACAAGCCGATTCGCCAAGTGCTCTCCTCCTACCTCTCGGCGATACATCAGACTCCGGCCGCAGGGGACGCTTCAGAAGCGCCCCCAACTTCCCTCGGAGGGAAGCGGAAAGAAATCAAAAAGCGGGACATTTACTTTGAGGTTTATCCCGCCGATGAAGCGGGGGAGACGATCTCTCGGCTGTTTCGCCTGTGCTATTGAGTGTAACGAGTAATTGACATCGCTTCGCACCAATGGAGATAACACAGCGCCTGAATCCTCTGTTCCTCTCGGGGCCATAATCATAACTGTTGCTCGACAGATCCCACTGAATAAAGTTGAAATTTCAAAGTTTAAGTCGGAAAAGGGAGAGACTAATGGCGGACAGAAATCGACTGTGTCTTACATGTCAGTGAGCGGGAGGCGGAGTCGTGTTAAATGTTTAACGATCACGGTGACTGAAAGCAGCTGCAGGTTCATGAGGGACTGTTACTGTCAGATTCTGCAGTTCTTGCGGCTGCTCATCGCACCCAGGACTGAACCCTGGTCACTGAGCATTGGAGGAGTCTGTTCTGCTGATGTTAGCCTTAAACTAAACTGGCGTTTAATATCGTGGATCTGTGAAAGATAAATCAGTTCTGTATCAAGCCCCGTGACTCAGGTAGTTATTGAAACTACCACACTCACGATGCAAACTAGGGAGGCCACTCGGCCCATCTGGTCCCTGCCCACATTTCTGTTCCATATCAGTATATCAAAATCTACCCGGGCCGTTCCGCTCTCACTCTCCCTGAGATGACAGGCTGCCAACCATGTAACCTACTCTAGAAATTGCTTAGAATTACCCTACTGCATAGCCACCTATTTTCCTAAACTCCATGTACCTATCTAAGAGTCTCTTAAAAGACTATTGTATCCGCTTCTACCACCATCGCTGGCAATGCATTCCACACAAACACCACTCTTTGCTTTAAAACCTTAGCTCTGACATGTCCTCTGTACCTACTTCCAAGCAGCTTAAACCTATTCCCCCTCGTGTTACCCGTTTCTGCCCTGGGAAAAAGCCTCTGTCTATCCACACGACCGATGCCTCTCATCATCTTATCCACCTGCATGAATTTCCTGCATGATTTTCTCCGGGCTGAACAAGACGATGAGCTCACTGTGGTTGTGACGTTGTTCAGGTCTCCGGACGAAGCTCGGGAAACAATGCTTAAAGTCTTCAGATGTTAAAGTAGAACAGTTCAGTAATCCACGGAATAAGTGAGTGGGAGAAGAGAGTTGTAAATCCACTCGAAAATGTAGAGAGAAGGCAATTACGAAGAATTCCACACACATTCCACGCTGGGTAAACGAAATAACAGTCGCCAAAGATCTTATCCGTCGATTAGCTCCGAAATCCACTTAGAAATATCACCAGGTGACAGTCACAGGAAAATCGTCTTCAAGTGGTTACCACAGAACACCCCGATTCCAGGTAAGGGCCAACAAAAGTGATACCACGGGTACTCCAGCAAATCCACACATATGGATTATACGAAGTGACAGTCACACATCCGTTGTGCACTGCGTGCCGATGATCAGATCAACCGTACCTTTTGGGCATGGAAGAGTTGCAGCCTATAGCAGTCACACGCTGAAGTTCCAACAGCTTGTCTCCCTCTCCCTCTCCCGCTCCCTCAGGCTGCCGCAGCTTGAGTCTGACGTCACAGCCCTCCTCTCTCAGGCACTTAAAGCGACACTCACAGTAAACGAACCTGCGGTCTTGTAACACAATGCACTTCTAAAATCTGACAGGAGGTAAGCGAGTGAATCTTCGATGGTGCAGAGTCAGAAACAAAAGAGTTGCCAGCCTGAATCAGGGGCTCCAGAGAGAGATGGGGTCCAGAGGAGGAGGACGAATAAGACCAGCAGGATGTGGTTAAAAGTGAAAGATTGGAAGCATTTGGAAACTGGTTGATCGAAAAAAAAGGTGGTTAATTTCTGCAAAATACAGGTGGAAATCAACAGATCAAGCAGAAATTTTGGAGAGGAATAAATAGAAAACGTTTAGGCAGAGCCCCTTCCGCATGCCTAGCCTGTGTACTCCGCTGCTTAGTTGCTCTCTGAATCGCAGAGTTCCTCCAGCGTTTTGTGTGTGTCCAGCAACTGCAGAATCTCCTGTGTTTTTATATCTGCATTTTACTTTGGCATTAGAGACACGTTGATAGTGAGTATATTACTTATGGGAGCCGCTTTCTGCGTTAAAACAGCTGCAGATTTTTCCTATACCCAAGATAAAACAAAAAGAGATATGGACATTGAACCGGTGCTTGCAGAAATGTTTAATGGCACCGTGATTACCCATAGGGCCATGAGTTAAGAATTTCGCCGGCGCTTGAGTGCCGATGAAATGCGCAGGCGTCAGGCTGAGGCCTCCCTGACTTTCACGCATGCGCACAGTACACAGAAGCCTTTGAAAATGTCGGTCGAAGGTAAGAGTGATTCTCCGTGTTTTTATCTTAAACACCGACTTCGGGATAATTCCTCTGAATTTCCGACACCGTGGCCAGCAATCCCGGGACAGTCCTGCTCTCTTCCCTCTCTCTCAGCCCCTCGATCCGTACACGGGCCCCGGGGAGCTTCCGGCCGCTGAGGGAATGGGAACCGATGGATCTCTCAGGCAGAGCTGAGCTCCTGCTATCTAAATGCAAGGATTAGGAACTCGGAGAAAGACAACAAAATCTTTTACATCAGCAGTTGAGAAAATCGGCATTAGGACTCTTTTCCATAGATGCTGCCTGGCCTGCTGAGCTCCTCCAGTATTTTGTGTGTGTTGGGTCCTCTACCTCCTCTTGCGCTGGACTTTTCTATCGGTGAGAACATGTTTTGTCCCATTCTCTCTGGGTACGTAATGACATCAAACACAACATCAAACCTGTTGGAAGATGATGTCCCGGGGCCTGTTGCTCCTTTTGCTGTGGTACCGTTTCCTGGATGGTAGCAGCAGGAACTTTGTGGTTCTGGTGAATTGGGCCTGTTTGACCCTGATATTCGTTGGGCCCTTTTTACACACCTGTCTGTGTAAATGTACTGAATCATGGAAAGTAGATTGTGCAATGTATAATTTCCTTGTTTATATTTAGAGACATTTTTTGGTGTATAAAATGATGAGGGGTATTGAGCGTGTGAGTGGCCAGAGGAGTGTTTTTTTCCCCCAGGGTTGAAGTGGTTAATGCCACGTTTCCACACTCCCATAGACCCTTTGTCCATCTCCTGAGTAAATAGAGTTTGAAAAATATTTAATGTCTCCCCCATCTGCTTTGTTCCACACGTGGATTGCCATTCCGGTCTTCCAGAGGACCAACTTTGTGCCTTGCAATCCTTTTGCTCTTAATCTATCACTAGAATCCCTGAGGATTATCCTTCACCTTTTCTGTGACAGCAACCTCATGCCATTTTTATCCATCCTGATTGATTTCTTACGTGTTCTCTTGCATTTCTTATACTCCATAAGAAACTGACTGCCTATCCCTGTTATGCAATTCCATTTTGTGCTTTACCAGGGTCTAAATATCTCTTGCAATCCAAGTTTCCCTACAGTTTCTATCTTTACCTTTTATTCTGACATACCCACTTTGTACTTTCAAAATTTCGCTTTGAAGGCCTCCCATTTACAAAACACACCTTTGCCAAAAGGCAGCCTGTCCCAATCCACAGTTGCCAGATCCTAGTGTTGATTCCAGGTGTTGATCCATCCCTGAACACATCCACCTTTCCTACGCTGCTCCTTGTATTGAAATATACAGGGCTCAGCATATTCACTGCACCATGCTCAACTTTTTCATTCCTGACTTTGCCTGAGGCCTGAACAACATCTGTCTCCACAACCTCTTCACTATCTGTTCTGTTATTCAGGGTCCCATTCCCCCTGCAACTTTAGTTTAATCGTCCTTACCCCCACCTCTCACCATGCAGATCTATAACCCCTTTGGCTTTCCTCTCACAGATCAATAAAAAGGAGGTGCATACAAGGTACAGGCAGATAGGAACAAATGGGGTACTTATGAAATACAGGAAATTCAAGTGAACACTCATGAAAGAAATAAAGGCATGAGGTTGCCCCAGCAGCCAAGGTGAAGGAGAATCCTCAGGGATTCTGCAGATATGTTACGAGCAAAAAGATTGCAAGGGAAAAAAATAATTCTCTGGAAGATCAGAATGGTAATCCATATGAAAGGATAGCATAAACTAGCATCCGTATTTGCTCAAGAGATGAACACAGAGTCTACAGAATTGAGGCAAAGCCGCATCAACTTCATGGACGCTGTACAGATTACAGAGGTGGAGGGGTTTGAGGCAAATTAGTGTGGATCAATCCCCAGGGCTTGACAAGTTGTTCACCTGGACCCTACAGAAGACAAGTGCAGAAATTATTGGGGCCTTAGCACCGATATTTAAATCATCCTTAGTGACAGGTGAGGTACTGGAGGATTGGAGGACAGACAATGTTGTTCCACTGTTCTAGAAAGGCTGTAAAAATAAACTAGGAAATTATACATTGGTGAGCTTGACATTAGTACTGGGAAAGTTATTGGAATCTGTGTGCAGGAACCAAGTATATACTGTAAGTATTTGGATAGGTGTGGACTGATAAAGGATAGACAGCATGGCTCTCGCCAATCTTATAGAGTCTCTCCAGGAAGTTATCAGGGAAGTGGATGAAGACAAGGCAGTGGATGTTGTCTACATGGACTTTAGCAAGGTACTTGACAAAGTCTCATATGGGAGGTTGGTCAAGAAGGTTCAGTCACTCAGCATTCAAGATGAGATAGTAAATTGGATGAGACATTGTCTTTGGGAGAAGACAGAGGGTGGTAGAAGATGGTTGCCTCTCTGACTGGAAGCCTGTGACTGGTGGTGTGCCACAGGGATCAGTGCTGGATCTGTTGTTGTTTGTCATCTATATCAGTAATCTGGATGATGGTGTGGTTAACTGGATCAGCAAATTTGTGGGTGACACCAAGACTGGTGGTGTAGTGGACAGTGAGGAAGACTATCATCGCTTTCAGTGCTACCTGGACCCGCTGGGAAAATGGTTTGAGAAATGGAAAATGGAATTTAATGCAGACCAGTGTGAGTTGTTACACTTTGGTTTTACCTACCAAGGGAGGTCTTTCACAGTGACTGGTCGGGCACGGAGGAGTGTTGTGGAAGAAAGGGACCTGGGAATACAAGTCCTTAATTCACTGAAAGTGGTATCACAGGTAGATAGGGATGGAAGGAATGATTTCAGCCCATTGCCCTTCATGAACCAAAGTACTGATAACAATAGATGGCTGTTATGTTGACTTCTAGAAGACATTGGTGAGGCCTAATTTTGAGAATTCTGTGCAGTTTTGGTCACCAACCTATAGGTAAGATGTAAAAGTGGTTCAGAGAGTTCAGAGAAAATTCACAAGGATTTTGCCAGGTCTGGAGGACTTGGGTTAGAAGGAAAGATTGAACAAATCATGACTTTATTCCTTGGAATGTAGAAGATTGAGGGGAGATTTGATTGTGATAGAGAGGCACAGATCGTGTTAATGCAAGCTGGCTTTTTCCATGAAGATTGGGTGGAACGACAACCAGAGGCCATGGGTTAAAGGTGAAAGGTGAAATGTTAGGGGAAACATGAGGGGAATCTTCTTCATACCGATGGTCATCCGGGTGTGGAATGAGCAGCCAGCACAAGTGGTGCATGAGAGCTCGATTTCAACATTTAAGCGGTTCGTGTAGGTACCTGGATGGTAGCGGTGTGGGAGTGAGCAGTTTAAATAGTTCAGCACAAACTAGATGGCCCAAAGGACCTGTTTCTGTGTTGAAATTTTCTATGATCGTGACAAGAACCTGGAATAATACAAAAATTCACTCTAACCCCTTTTGACAGTCGTGCGAACCAACCAGTCATTTCAGCAGGAATTTTTTATATGGCGTTAAAACTGTGGCACTTTAAGTTAATAATACATAAAAGAAGATCCCAGCTGCACGTCAAGGAAGACTACTTGCGTGAGAGTGTTTCAGTTACTGTGGAGCCAGGCACCCATGAAGCTCAGCAGGAACAGGGAATAATACCAATGGAGAGAGTCAGACTGAGCCAGGTCACAGATTGGAGACGGCAGGAATGCCCCATTCTTATAGAAACAGGAAGAGCGTCAGGGAATTGATGGTCATTCCAGATACCAGCAGTCTGCCCAGTCAGGAGATGATTTCTCTGTCCAACTTGGGTTTAACCTCACTGTAACAGTGTGATACCAGATCAAACCTTGGCAGCTCAAGTAATCTCATCTGAAATGTCCTACACCCATTGATGGATTTTGTAAATCTTTTTACAGGTTAAAACTGAGAACGAATTCGTCTCCAGGAAGCTCAAACATGGCACGCCAGATTTGTTGTCTCTCTTTGGATATTTAAGAAGTGGAGCCAGGGATCCAATTGACCACCCTTCCTGCTCAGACAGTGGGAATAGATTCACTCAGTTATCACAATTGAAGGTACATCAGCATGTTCACACTGGGCAAGGCCATTCACCTGTTCTGTGTGTGAGAAGGGGTTCAGACAGTCTTTCCACCTGTGGACACAGCAGTCAGTTCACACCACACTGGGCAGAGGCTGGTCATCTGCTGAATTTCTGGGAAAGGATTCACTCAGTCATCTGACCTAATGGCTCACCAGCGAGTTCACACTGGGGAGAAACCATTCACCTGTTCAGTCTGTGGGAAGGGATTCACTCAGTCATCCAACCTACGGAGACATCAGCGAGTTCATACTGGGGAGAGGCCGTTCACCTGCTCAGTCTGTGGGAAGGGATTCACTCAGTCATCCCAACTACAGAGTCATCAGCCAGTTCACACTGGGGAGAAGCCATTCACCTGCTCAGTCTGTGGGAAAGGATTCACTCAGTCATCTACCCTACTGGTACATCAGCGAGTTCACACTGGGGAGAAGCCGTTCACCTGCTCAGTCTGTGGGGAGGGATTCACTCAGTCATCCCAACTACAGAGTCATCAGCAAGTTCACACTGGGGAGAAGCCGTTCACCTGCTCGGACTGTGGGAAGAGATTCACTCGGTCATCCACCCTAATGGCTCACCAGCGAGTTCACACTGGGGAGAAGCCATTCACCTGCTCAGTCTGTGGGAAGAGATTCACTCAGTCATCCCACCTACAGAGACATCAGCGAGTTCACACTGGGGAGAGGCCGTTCACCTGCTCAGTCTGTGGGAAAGGATTCACTCTGTCATCTACCCTACTGGTACATCAGCGAGTTCACACTGGGGAGAGGCCGTTCACCTGCTCAGAATGTGGTAAGGGATTCACTCTGTCATCTACCCGACTGCTACATCAGCGAGTTCACAGTGGGGAGAAGCCATTCACCTGCTCAGTCTGTGGGAAAGGATTCACTCTGTCATCTACCCTACTGGTACATCAGCGAGTTCACACTGGCGAGAAGCCGTTCACCTGTTCAGTCTGTGGGAAGGGATTCACTCAGTCATCCCACCTACAGAGACACCAGCAAATTCACACTGGGGAGAAGCCATTCATCTGCTCAGAATGTGGGAAGGGATTCACTGAGTCATCCAACTTACAGAAACACCAGCGAGTTCACACTGGGGAGAAGCCGTTCGCCTGCTCGGACTGTGGGAAGAGATTCACTCGGTCATCCCACCTACAGAGGCACCAGCTTGTTCACACTGGGGAGAAGCCGTTCACCTGCTCGGACTGTGGGAAGAGATTTACTCGGTCATCTACCCTACTGCTACACCAGCGAGTTCACACTGGGGAGAAGCCGTACAGCTGCTCGGACTGTGGGAAGAGATTCTCTCGGTCATCCCAACTACAGAGTCACCAGCGAGTTCACACTGGGGAGAAGCCGTTCACCTGCTCAGAATGCGGGAAGGGATTCACTCAGTCATCCCACCTACAGAAACACCAGCGAGTTCACACTGGGGAGAAGCCATTCACCTGCTCAATCTGTGGGAAGGGATTCACTCGGTCATTCACTCTACAGAGACATCAGCGAGTTCACACTGGGGAGAAGCCGTTCAGCTGCTCGGACTGTGGGAAGAGATTCACTCGGTCATCCCAACTACAGAGTCACCAGCGAGTTCACACTGGGGAGAAGCCATTCACCTGCTCAGAATGTGGGAAGGGATTCACTCAGTCATCCCACCTACAGAAACACCAGCGAGTTCACACTGGGGAGAAGCCATTCACCTGCTCAATCTGTGGGAAGGGATTCACTCGGTCATTCACTCTACAGAGACATCAGCGAGTTCACACTGGGGAGAAGCCGTTCAGCTGCTCGGACTGTGGGAAGAGATTCACTCGGTCATCCCAACTACAGAGTCACCAGCGAGTTCACACTGGGGAGAAGCCATTCACCTGCTCAGAATGTGGGAAGGGATTCACTCAGTCATCCCACCTACAGAAACACCAGTGAGTTCACACTGAGGAGAAGCCATTCACCTGCTCAATCTGTGGGAAGGGATTCGCTCGGTCATTCACCCTACAGAGACATCAGCAAGTTCACACTAGAGAGAGGCCATTCACCTGCTGAGAATGTGGGAAAGGATTCACTCAGTCATTCCACCTACTGGCACACTTGTCAGCTCACAGTGGCGAGTGGCCATTGTTATGCTTGTTTACATTGCGTGCTGCTTGTTTAGTTTTAACCGAGGACACAGACACTCAGAGTCAGATGGAGACGAAGGAGGAAAAATGGAGGAATCGAAACCAGGGAACTAGTGCCCAAGGGTGACTGTTTGGAACTTTCCTTTGCCCACAAGGGTGGGCTAATTATCGATTCACCATACATCGTAAGTGTGGTTGTCACCTCATTTGATCCATAGCAGTGGATCTGATGTGGGGTATCCTGCGGAGACCACTTATGTGTTAACCATTGCCTGGCTGTGGTGTGGCAGTTCAGTTTAAGATGATACCCCTTATGGCAAGTCACTTCGGGTGATAATTAGTATGTGGATTTGGAAGGATGACAGATAAAATCTACAGCAACTGTTGTCTCGTTTTACCACCACGGAACCTGTGGAATACGACATAATTGCCTTCTCTCAACATTTACCCTGGATTACAATTATCTCTCGCATCACCTATTCTGTAGTTGAACTGAACTTTCATACTCTACCATCTCAAGACTCCAAGCCTTGTTTCCCCGGAGCTCAATAGTTTGCGTGTTATATTTATACACATTTATACACATAACACTCACGAGGAAATCTGCAGATGCTGGAAATTCAAACAACACACACAATGTGCTGGTGGAACACAGCAGGCCAGGCAGTATCTATAAGGAGAAGAAATGTCGACGTTTCAGGCTGAGACCCTTCGTCAGGACTAGCCGAAAGGAAAGATATTAAGAGATTCGAAAGTAGTGGGGGGAGGGTGAAATGCGAAATGATAGGAGAAGACCAGAGGTGGTGGGATGAAGCTAAGAGCAGGAAAGGTGATTGGCGAAAGTGATACAGAGCTGGTGAAGGGAAAGGATCATATGACAGGAGGCCTCAGGAGAAAGAAAGGGGGGGGGGGAAGCACCAGAGAGACATGGAATACAGGCAAACAATTAAATATGTCAGTGTTGGGGTAAGAAGGGGAAGAGGGTCATTAACGGAAGTTAGAGAAGTAAATGTCATCCCATCAGGTCGGAGGCTACCCAGCCGGTATATAATGTGTTGTTCCTCCAACCTGAGTTTGGATTAATTTTGACAGTAGAGGAGGCCATGGTTAGACATATCAGAATGGGAATGGGACGTGGAAATAAAATGTGTGGCCATTGGGAGTAGTCTGTTGCTGCTGGTTCATTTCTAAAGCGTTACAGTTTGTAACAAAATGGGGCCTGCATCTGGCATATGAACAGATTTAAGGATTGATTTATTATCGATTTCATCCCTTTTGATTTATTTGTGTGTGGAAAATCAGCAGCAATGGATGTTGATAGATATCTGGAAGTGTGAACCTCTCAGGCATTAGAGGACTCCAGAAGGATTGAGTTATTGAGTATTGCTAAAACGTTAATACTTGCTAAGGTGAAATTGACAATGAGGAGAGCACAGATGCAGAGGGTGATAGCTGAACATTATGTATCTGAGGGTGTGTTTAAAGTGGAGGAGTTGGAGGTGTTTCCTGAAAGTAAACCTCATGAGCTTGAGCTCCAGTACAAGTGAGAAAAATTAAAGATGGAGGCTCGGGAAAGGCAGAGGCAGTTTCAGGCTGGAGAGGCAAAAAAGCAGAAAGAAAATTCTCTTACAAAGTGTAATTAAGGGGAAGGCTTAGCAAGCCTATTCTGCTTTGACAGTTGCTGAAGCAGCTTATTATTTATTTATTTATGGTGCCCCCCCCCCCCCCCCCCCCCCCAATCATCGCCACTGGGCTATAAATGTGCAGGAGCAGTGTGTGGTTCAGTGCTTTGCTCAAGGACACACAAGCTGCCTCGGCTGAGGCTCAAAATCATGACTTCCAGATCGCTAGTTCAACACCTTAACCACATGGTCAGATCAGTTTGCTTTAACTCATGAAGTTATGTTTACCCTGAATAAGAGTTTCCAAAAGGCACTCATCAAGTTGTGGGTAAACCTAATGAGCTCACCCCAGTGGCCTGTACCTGCATTCGCTGAACCCTTTTCCAAAGTTATAGTGGATTGTGTTGGCCCATTGCCAAGGACTAAAGCTAGCCATCAGTATCTGCTAACTATTATGTGTACTGCATCCTGATTCCCAGAGGCAATACCTCTCCGAAATATTAAAGCTTAAACTGTGGCGAAGGCTCTTACCAAGATTTTCACTTTATTTGATTTGCCTAAAGAAATCCAGTCTGATCAAGGATGTAATTTTACATCTGGATTATTCCAGCAGGTAATTTCTGAACTGGGAGCAAAACAAATTGCATCATCTGCGTACCATACAGAATCACAAGGGGCTTTAGAAAGATTTCATTCTACCCTCAAAACAATGATTAAGACATATTCTGTTGAAAATGGAACAGACTGGGATGAAGGAATACATTTGCGTTCGTCCGCAGAAAGAGAGTCAGTACAGGAATCAATGGGCTTTAGTCCATTTGAACTTGTATTTGGTCGCAGAGTGACCTTAGACCTTGTTAAAAGGAACAGTGGATTGATGTTAACTCGTTAGACTATGTTTTGAGGTTCAAAAATAAACTACACCAAGCCTGTAGTCTAGCGAGACAAAAAGATTTCTCAAAACAAAATGAAGTGTTGGTTTGATAACAGGGCTCACGAAAGAAAATACCGGGTGGGAGATAAGGTGCTTGCCTTATTTTGACGAATCCACTTCAGGTGAAATTCAATAGACCGTATGAAATAGTCTCCCAAATTAATGATGTGAATTATGTTATTAAAACACCCGACTGACATAAACTAACACAGGTGGTGCACATAAATATGAAAAAACCTTTTTTGACAAGCAGGCACAAACTGTGAGTGTTGTTGTCAAAATATATGAATTTGGCAACCCTGAGAATGAAACCATTGACTCGTCTGAGACTTTTCACAAGCCAAACATGGCCCCAGTAAGACTAATGAACTCGGTTGTTCCAGAAAACATTGATAACAAGTTGGCTCATCTGCAGCCAAAACAACAGCAACAGCTGAAGGAATTAATTCTGAAGTTTAAAGATTTATTTCCCGATGTTCCCAAGCAAAGCACGGTCGCAGTACCTGATGTAGATATTGGTCAAGCCAAACCGATTAAACAACACCCATATCGCTTGAACATAGAAAAGTGTAAATTGGCTGAGCAAGGAATTGACTATATGCTGGAAAATGGTATTATTAATCCTTCAGCATCAGATTGGAGCTCACACTGCGTTATTGTGCCCAAACCTGATGTAGTGTTAGATTTTGCACTGTTTATAGGACGGTAAATGCAGTAACAAAAACAGATGCCTATCCTATCCCTATGGTGGATGATCGCATCTATAAGGTTGGAAAAGCTAAATTTCTTACAAAGATTGATCTGTTGACAGGGTATTGGTGTGTCCATTGACGGACAGAGGTAGAGACATTTCTGTGTTTGTGACACCATCTGGGTTGAATGAATACAATGTTTTGCCTTTTGGAAGGAAAAATGCTCCAGGAACATTCCAGGGAATGTTTGATTCTGTAATTGGAGGGTTAGAACACACAGATACCTATATTGATGGCTTCGTCACAGGGAGTGACACTTGGGAAGAGCATATCTCTGCAGTAGAGAAGCTGTTTGACAGGCTTTCCCAGGCCAGCCTTACAGTTAACTTAGCTAAGAGTGAATATGTCCTTGACACTGTGACCTATCTTGGTGTTGTTGTAGGTCAAGGCAAGTGGGCTCCTGTTCGGGTAAAAGTCCAGACAATTTCTGAAGTTCCTATTCTGACTGGTAAGAAGGCTCTTCGAAGGTTTTTGGGAATGGTTGGATATTATCGTACTGTGGCGGCTCTTTTCCTAGCGTATGCGAACCGACTCACAATTAGATAGCCTACGGGGGTTTGCGAGCACAGAGCTTTGGAGCCTCTTCGCCATGGGGGGCCGGTTGACAGAGGCTTAAAAGTGAGGCTGAAGTTTTCGAATAAAGTTTTTCCTTCGACTGCAGTTACCGACTCCGTGTCGTAATTTTAGCGCTGTTTGTAGCACACCGCTACAATTGGTGACCCCGACGGTCCAAACGATTTTTGGACCAGAAATGACCGACGCCGCCTCTGTTCATGCGGTTTCGTTGAAACTGCCGGGTTTCTGGACACAGCGCCCGGACCTATGGTTCCAGCAAGCCGAAGCCCAATTCCACGTTCGCCGGATCACCTCAGAAGACACCCGCTACTACTACGTGGTGGGCTCCCTCGACCAGGACACAGCTGCCCAGGTCGCGGAGTTCGTACAGTCGCCCCCGACAGACGGCAAGTACACGGAATTCAAAGCCCTGCTCCTCAGGACTTTCGGACTCTCACGGCGCGAGCGGGCTGCCCGTTTACTGCACCTGGATGGCTTGGGCGACAGACCTCCATCGGCTTTAATGAATGAGATGTTGTCTCTGGCCGAGGGACACACAGGCCTCATGTTTGAGCAGGCATTCCTGGAGCAGCTGCCCGAGGACATACGCCTGCTGCTGTCCGACGCGGATTTCAGTGACCCCCGGAAGGTGGCAGCCCGGGCGGACTTGCTGTGGAACGCCAAAAAGGTGAGCGGGGCGTCCATCGCACAGTTCACCCAGCCACGCTCCCGGCAGCAAACCAGTCCAGGCCCGGCCGCAGAGCCCACTAACCCCCGGCCCAATGAACACTGGTGCTTCTACCACCAGCGGTGGGGCGCAGAAGCCCGCCGTTGCCGCCCGCCCTGCAAGTTCCCGGGAAACGCCAGGGCCAGCCGCCGCTGATGGCTACGGCGGCTGGCCATAGGGATAGCCTCCTGTATGTGTGGGATAGCAGGTCGGGACGCCGCTTTTTAGTCGATACTGGGGCTGAGGTCAGCGTTTTACCTCCGACAAGTTACGACACTCGCAGCAGGGCACCGGGTCCCCCCCTGAGGGCCGTGAATGGCAGCACAGTAAGGACCTATGGCACCCGTCAGGTGCAGCTACAGTTCGGCCCCAGCCAGTTCACGTGGGACTTCACACTGGCCGCCGTAGCCCAACCGCTTCTGGGTGCGGATTTTTTGCGAGCTCACAGCCTGCTGGTTGACCTGCCCAGGAAGAGACTGGTACACGCCGAGACCTTTCAGACGTTCTCCCTGGGCGCGGCCCAGTTGCCAGCCCCTCACCTCGGCTCCATCACGCTGTCCGACAACGACTTCACCAGGGTCCTGGCGGAGTTCCCATCGGTTCTGGCACCGCAGTTCACAGCAGCCATGCCCAGGCACGGCGTACAGCACCACATCCCGACACAGGGACCACCCCTCCATGCCCGTGCTCGGCGGCTTCCCCCGGACAAGCTCCGACTGGCGAAGGAGGAGTTCCAGAGAATGGAGGAATTGGGGATCATCCGGCGGTCCGACAGCCCCTGGGCTTCCCCCCTGCACATGGTGCCCAAAGCGACGGGGGGCTGGAGACCGTGCGGCGACTACCGCAGGCTGAACGAGGCTACCACACCGGACCGCTACCCTGTGCCGCACATTCAGGACTTTGCGGCAAACCTGCACGGCGCCCGGATCTTCTCCAAGGTCGACCTTGTCCGAGGGTACCATCAAATCCCGATGCATCCTGACGACGTCCCCAAGACGGCTCTCATCACCCCGTTTGGCCTCTTCGAGTTCCTCCGCATGCCGTTCGGCCTGAAGAATGCCGCACAGACGTTCCAGCGGTTAATGGACGCGGTGGGACGGGACCTGGACTTCGCGTTCATCTATTTGGATGACATCCTCATAGCCAGCAGCAGTCGTCAGGAGCATCTGTCCCACCTCCGTCAACTCTGCGCCCGACTGAGTGAGTACGGTCTTACAATCAACCCTGCCAAATGCCAGTTCGGACTTGATACCATTGACTTCCTGGGCCACAGGATTACTAAAGACGGGGCAACCCCTCTGCCCGCTAAGGTAGATGCGGTCCGCCACTTCCCCCGACCCACCACGGTCAAAGGCCTTCAGGAATTCGTAGGTATGGTCAATTTCTACCGCCGCTTCCTCCCTTCAGCTGCCCGGATCATGCGCCCCCTGTTCGCCCTGATGTCGGGTCCGAGCAAGGACATTACCTGGGACGAGGAGTCCGCCGCCGCTTTCGTTCAAACGAAGGAAGCTTTGGCTGACGCCGCAATGCTAGTACATCCCAGAATGGACACCCCTACCGCCCTCACAGTGGACGCATCAAACACGGCAGTCGGTGGGGTGCTGGAGCAGCTCATCGCAGGTCGCTGGCAACCCCTGGCGTTTTTCAGCAAACACCTGCGGCCACCCGAGCTCAAGTACAGTGCTTTTGACCGGGAACTGTTGGCGCTCTACCTGGCAATCCGGCATTTCAGGTACTTCCTAGAAGGTCGGCCCTTCACCGCGTTCACGGACCACAAACCGCTTACCTTTGCGTTTACGAAGGCATCCGACCCCTGGTCATCCCGCCAGCAACGCCACCTGTCCTACATCTCTGAATACACAACGGATGTCCGGCACGTCTCGGGTAAGGACAATGTCGTGGCGGATGCGCTCTCTCGCCCTACCGTTCATGCCCTTTCCCAAGGGGTAGACTTTGAGGCACTGGCAGAGGCACAGCAGGTAGATGAGGAGATTCCGAGTTACAGGACTGCAGTCTCTGGTTTGCAGCTCCAGGACTTCCCCGTGGGCCCAGGTGAGAGGACCCTACTCTGTGACGTCGCCACCGGCCAGCCCCGTCCGGTCGTCCCCGCAGCCTGGCGGCGACGTGTTTTCGACTCCATTCATAACTTGGCGCATCCCTCCATCCGGACAACTGTCCGGATGGTTTCCAGCAGGTTCGTTTGGCACGGACTCCGCAAACAGGTCAGTGAATGGGCCAGGACGTGCATGCACTGCCAGACGGCCAAGGTTCAGCGGCACACCAAAGCCCCACCGCAGCAGTTCCATCCCGCCCACCGGCGTTTCGACCACATTCATGTGGATATCGTGGGCCCCCTGCCAGTGTCGCGCGGAGCGCGTTACCTCCTGACTATCGTGGACCGGTTCACAAGATGGCCAGAGGCGGTCCCGCTCACCGACACCACCTCCGAATCTTGCGCCCGAGCCCTGATCGCCACCTGGATATCCCGCTTTGGTGTACCAGCCCACATTACCTCCGACAGAGGCGCCCAGTTCACCTCCAGCCTGTGGTCAGCTATGGCCAGCCTTTTGGGGACTCAGCTGCACCACACCACTGCCTACCACCCACAGTCGAACGGGCTAGTGGAGCGTTTCCACCGTCACCTGAAGTCGGCCCTCATGGCCCGCCTGCGAGGAGCCAACTGGGCGGACGAGCTTCCCTGGGTCCTTCTCGGCATCCGCACAGCGCCCAAGGACGACCTGCACGCCTCGTCGGCCGAGTTGGTATACGGCGCGCCCCTGGCCGTCCCCGGGGAGTTCCTACCAGCCCCGAGGGGGCAAGAGGAAGAACCCGCTGCAGTCCTGGGCAGACTTCGCGAGAAGCTCGGTAACCTGGCCCCCATACCCACTTCACAGCATGGGCGGCACCCGACCTGCGTACCCAAAGACCTACGGAACTGTAAGTTTGTGTTTGTACGAAGGGGCGGGCATCGGCCACCGCTGCAGCGGCCATACGAGGGGCCGTTTACGGTGCTCCGGAACAACGGGTCCACGTTCGTGCTGGACGTTGGGGGGAAGGAGGAGGTTTTCACGGTGGACCGCCTCAAGCCGGCCCATGTGGACCTGGCGCAACCGGCCGAGTTTCCGGCGCCTCGGCGCAGAGGCCGACCTCCCAAGCAGGTTCTGGCCCTGGCTGTGGACATTGGGGGGTGTATCGCCGGTTCTGGGGGGGGGTTATGTGGCGGCTCTTTTCCTAGCGTATGCGAACCGACTCACAATTAGATAGCCTACGGGGGTTTGCGAGCACAGAGCTTTGGAGCCTCTTCGCCATGGGGGGCCGGTTGACAGAGGCTTAAAAGTGAGGCTGAAGTTTTCGAATAAAGTTTTTCCTTCGACTGCAGTTACCGACTCCGTGTCGTAATTTTAGCGCTGTTTGTAGCACACCGCTACAGTACGTTCTGCAAGAACTTTGCTGATATCGCCTTTCCTCTGACTAATCTCCTGAAGAAGGGTGAAAAGTTTGTTCGGACCGAGCCTTGTCAGTAGGCATTTGATCGATTGAAAGCCATTTTTATGTCATCAATCTGTGCTCAGGGCACCTGACTTTACAAAGCCATTTTCTATAGCTGTGGATGCCAGTGAGGAAGCTGCCGGGACAGTGTTATTACAGAAAGATGATGATGATGTTGAACATCCTGTAGCTTACTTTTAGAGAAAATTCAATGAGCATCAAATAAATTATTCCACCATAGAGAAAGAGTTGTTGTCACTCATCCTGGCTTTGCAGCATTTCGATGTCTGTCTTTGTCCTGCGCAGATACCACTTGTAGTTTATACTGATCATAATCTGTTAGTGTTTCTGAGTAAGGTAAATGACAAAACCAGATGATTGTTAAACTGGAGTCTGATTTTGCAAGGATATGATATTGTGATAACGCATATAAAAACACGGACAATATCATTGCTGAATGTTTTTCCAGATGCTGAGCTTAAAGTTTTAATAGTGAAGCAGAATCTGGTATTTGTATACGATTCTGCAATGTGTTACATGATAACCATACATGCATTATTTTACATACTGTAGTTTGCAGTTAAAATTTTGCACTTTTAGATCAAAGTTTTTTTGGGAAAGTGTTATGAGTCCCTCGGTTTTGTTTGTTGTGGACTGTCACTTTAAGAGAGTGCCAGAGTGAGGTGGGGACTAACAATGACGTCAGCCGCTGACTTTCTCAGCTCATTTTTGATTTTTACAGAGAGAGAGCTCAAGGAGGCGGGACTGGCTGACTTGCAGCTTGTTTACATTACTCACAATTTGTTTAGTTTTAAGCGAGGACACAGACACAGTCAGAAGGAGACAAAGACAGTGAACGAAAGGACTGAGACAAGGAAGCCAGAGGCTAAGGGTCACTGTTTTGAACTTTCCAGTGCCCACAAGGGTGGGTGTCTTATCGATCCAGTGCACAGCAAATATGTGCCTGTCACCTCGAATAATCCACAGGAGTGGAATTTGTTTGGGGTATCCTGTGGAGACCACTTACGTGTTAACCCTAGCCTGGGTATGTGGTGTGGCGATTCACTTGAAGATGATATCCCTGTGACAGGTCACTTCCGGTGATCATTCTTATGGATTTGGAACGATGCCAGATAAAATCTACGGCGACTGTTATCTCGTTTTACCACGTGGAACCTGTGGAATTCGGCGTAATTGCCTTCTCCCTACATTTACCCTGCATTAAAAATATCTCTCTCCCATCCCTTATTCCGTGAATGAACTAAGCTTTCATACTTTACCATCTCAGGACTCTAAGCCTTGATTCTGTTCCCCACCCCCCGCCGATCTCAATAGTTTGGGAGTTATATTTACACACATCTTGCTTAACTTACTATATTATAAGTAGATACCAATAAAGACCAAGTTCTTCGGTGTGCACATAACAAACGATCTAACCTGGACCCACAACACCTCCACACTAGTCTGGAAGCCACAGCAGCGTATACTGGAGCACCATGGAGAGCGTCATGTCCGGCGCCATCTTTGTAGGGTACGGAAGCTGCAAGGTATCGAACCACAAGACAATACAAGGGAGAGTAAAACACGACGACAGGGTGATCGAGGTCTCACTCGACCCTGTTTGTGGCATTTTACAGGAACGTTGCAGACGAAGGGGCCAAAGCATTGTTGAGAATCCCTACCACCCATCCCATGATCTCTGACACACGGCGGTCAGGATGAGGGTGCATGCATATCAGCACTAGGAATGCCCGGGTAATAACTTGTTCCCTCGGGTTGCGAGAATAATGAATATCTCGCCATCAATGAGGTCTCGTCACTTGGACAGAGAGCTGTTTACTAAATGTTTACTGTTTCCCAGTGCTGTGCTTTACTACACGCGTTTTGTATTTAATTAACCAGTTTCGAGCACAATATATTGGTTTGTCTGTTGTGTGTGATATAGGTTTTGTGGTTGCACCAGGGTCCTGAGGAAATAAGTGTGGAATTAGGAGCAAAACTAGGCTCTTTCAAACCTAGGGGTGAATGGATACAGTCTTACGATGATGAAAAGAGTTCAGTTCAGTTTGAGGTAGCTAGTTGAGTAACGTTGGAGATTGAGAGAGGTGAGAGGAGAGTTGATGCCGTTGATCTTCCCATTGTCTTTTGAAATCCCTGTTGTCCTCCGGAATCCTGTTGAAGTCACCGACTGTGACCGTAACACGTACGACCGTTCTTCAGTGGTGGAATTATCAAACAGGGGAGGGTGGACACACAGATAATTCCCACCGATCGCACCTTTTCACTGACTAGAGCCACTGATCGACTTTCCCGAATCGATCCTCCAAAAACACACCTTCCTGTGGGTGCATCAAAGCTCGAGCAGTCTCTCTCTCTCTCTCTCTCTCTCTCTCTCTCTCCCTCTCCCTCTCCCTCTCCCTCTCCCTCTCCCTCTCCCTCTCCCTCTCCCTCTCCCTCTCCCTCTCCCTCTCCCTCTCCCTCTCCCTCTCCCTCTCCCTCTCCCTCTCCCTCTCCCTCTCCCTCTCCCTCTCCCTCTCCCTCTCCCTCTCCCTCTCCCTCTCCCTCTCCCTCTCCCTCTCCCTCTCCCTCTCCCTCTCCCCCTCCCTCCCTCTCTCTATTTGTAACAGCTTAAACAGTGTCCAGAAGTCAGTCTCATTCTCCCGACATTTTAAAGCGATTATTTACAGAAAATATAAACCCTAGGTGTACATAACACTCGCCATTTTTAAAGAAAGAATTTTGGCAAAAGATGGGCTGTAACAGGATCGGTGGCTTTACGAAAGGAAAATCATGCTTGACTAATTTTCTGGATTTTTTGAGGATGTAACAATAAAAGTAGACAAGGGAGAGCCAGTGGATGTCGTGTACCTGGACTTTCAGAAAGTCTTTGATCAGGTCCCACATAGGAGATCAGCGGGCAAAATTAGAGCACATGGTATCGGGGGTTGGGTACTGATATGGATAGAAAATTGGTTGGCAGTCAGGAAACAAAGAATAGGTATTAACGGGTCCTTTTCAGAATAGCAGGCAGTGGCCAGTGGGGTACCGCAAGGCTCGGTGCTGGGACCGCAGCTATTTACAATATACATTAATGATTTAGATGAAGGGATTAAAAGTAACATTAGCAAATTTGCAGATGACGCACAGCTAGGTGGTCGTGTGAAGTATGAAGAAAATGTTAGGAGAATGCTGCTTGAAATTGAGACTTGGATAGGTTGGGTGAGTGGGCAGATGCATGGCAGATGCAGTTTAATGCGAATAAATGTGAGGTTATCCACTTTGGTGGCAAGAACAGGAAGGCAGATTACTATCTGAATGGTGTCAAGTTAGAAGAAGGGGAAGCACAACGAGATCTAGGTGTCCTTGCTCATCAGTCACTGAAATTAAGCATGCAGGCACAGCAGGCAGTGAGGAAAGCTAATGGCATGTTGGCCTTCATAACAAGGGGAGCTGAGTTATAGGAGCTAGGAGGTCCTTCTGCAGTTGTACAGGGCCCTGGTGAGACCCCACCTGGAGTATTGTCTTCAGTTTTGGTCTCCAAATTTGAGGAAGGACATTCTTGCTATTGGGTGAGTGCAGCGCAGGTTCACGAGGTTGATTCCCGGGGTGGCGAGACTGTCATATGTTGAAAAATGGAGCGACTGGGCTTGTATACACTGGGATTTAGAAGGAGGAGAGGAGATCTGATTGAAACATATAAGATTATTAAGGGATTGGACAAGCCAGAGGCAAGAAACATGCTCCCGATGTTGGGGGAGCCCAGAACCAGAGGCCACAGTTTAAGAATAAGGGGTAGGGCCATTTAGAACTGAGTTGAGGAAAAACTTTTTCACCCAGAGAGTTGTAGATATATGGACTGCTCTGCCTCAGAAGGCAGTAGACGCCAATTATCTGGATGCTTTCAAGAAAGAGTTAGATAGAGCTCTTAACAATAGCGGAGTCAAGGGATATGGGGAGAAGGCAGGAACAGGGTACTGATTGTGGATGATCAGCCATGATCACATTGAATTGCGATGTTGGCTCTAAGGGCCGAGTGGCCTACTCCTGCATCTATTGGCTATTGTCTATAGGCCCGTCAGCTTAACATTTGATATCAGGAGAATTCTTAAAGCCGTCATTATGGAAGAAATAACGAGGCATTTGCAAAGGAGTGGTTCCATTATTCAGAAGCAGCATGGATTCAGAATGGGCAAGTCCTGTTTGACCATCTAACTGGAGTTGTCTGTGGACATAATGAGTGCAGTGGATAGAGGAGAACAGCTGGGTACTTGGATTTCCAGAAGGTGTTCGATAAGGTGCCGGACAAGAAACTTAAGAATAAGATACGGATGCATGGACTCGGAGGAAGTGTATTGGCATAGATAGTGGATTGCTTAACCGATAGGCGGCAGAGAGTTGGTATAAATGGGTGTTTTGCCGGTCGGCAGTCTGTGGTGTGTGGGGTGCCGCAGGGGTCGGGTCTGGGTCCGCACCTGCGTACCATTTATATTGATGATTGGGAAGAGGGGACTGAGTGTAGCGTAGCAAAAATTTCCGATGATACTAAACTGAGTGGAAAAGCAAATTGTACAGAAGACGTGGAGGGTCTGCAGAGGGAAAAGATAGGTTAAGTGAGTGAGCCAATGTCCGGCAGATGGAATACAATGTTGATAACTGCGAGATCATCCACTTTAGAAGGAATAATACAGAAGCAGATTAATATTTAAATAGTGAAATATTGCAGCATACTGTTGTGCAGAGGGACTTGGGAGCTCCTGTTCATGAATCGCAAAAAGTTGGCTTGCAGTTATAACAGCTTATTAAGAAGGCAAACGGAATGTTGGTCTTCTTTGCTAGAGAGATTAAATTCAAGAGCAGGGAGGTCATGCTGCAACTATACAGGGTACAACACCTGAAGTACTGTGTGCCGTTCTGGTGTCCATACTTGAGGAAGGATATACTGGCATTGACGACAGTGCAGAGAAGGTTCACTAGGTTTATTCCAGGGATGAAGGGGTTAACCTATGAGGAGCGATTCCGTCGCTTGGGACTATACTCTCTATAATTCAGAAGGATGGGAGGGAATCTTATAGAAACATGCAAAATTTTGAAAGGGATTGATAAGATCCAAGTAGGAAAGTTGTTTCCATTGGTAGGTGAGACTAGAACTCGGGGATATTGTCTCAAGATTCAGGGAAGAAGCTGTTTTTCCCAGAGAGTGGTGAATCTGTGGAACTATCTGCCCCGGGAAGCAGCTGAGGCTTCCTCACTAAATATATTTAAGTTACGGTTAGATAGGATTTTACATAGTAAGGGAATTAAGTGTTCTGGGGAACAGCCAGGTAGATGGAGCTGAGTTTACGGACAGATCAGCCATGATCTTATTGAATGGCGGGGCAGGCACGATGGGCCGGATGGCCTACTCCTGCTCCTATTTCTTATGTTAAGTTTGCCCCTGTCTCCTGTGATATGAATCTCAAGTTCCATTACTCAATAGTATACACGCATTATAAACGTGTTTACTTCTAATGACCATATCATGTGTGTCTCTCTTCTCTGAACCGCCTTGGTGATTTCCACTGTGAGTGGACTGCTCTCCTGAGAAACACGGGCCTCTCTTCTCTGAACTGCCTTGGTGATCTCCGCTGTGAGTGAACTGCTCTCCTGAGAAACACGGGCCTCTCTTCTCTGAACTGCCTTGGTGATTTCCGTTGTGAGTGGACTGTTCTCCTGAGAAACACGGGCCTCTCTTCTCTGAACTGCCTTGGTGATTTCCGTTGTGAGGGGACTGCTCTCCTGAGAAACACGCGCCTCTCTTCTCTGAACTGCCTTGGTGATTTCCCTTGTGAGTGGACTGCTCTCCTGAGAAACACGCGCCTCTCTTCTCTGAACTGCCTTGGTGATTTCCCTTGTGAGTGGACTGCTCTCCTGAGAAACACGGGCCTCTCTTCTCTGAACTACCTTGGTGATCTCCGTTGTGAGTGGACTGCTCTCCTGAGAAACACGGGCCTCTCTTCTCTGAACTGCCTTGGTGATTTCCGTTGTGAGTGGACTGCTCTCCTGAGAAACACGGGTCTCTCTTCTCTGAACCGCCTTGGTGATTTCCGCTGTGAGTGGACTGTTCTCCTGAGAAACACGGGCCTCTCTTCTCTGAACTGCCTTGGTGATTTCCGTTGTGAGGGGACTGCTCTCCTGAGAAACACGGGCCTCTCTTCTCTGAACTGCCTTGGTGATTTCCCTTGTGAGTGGACTGCTCTCCTGAGAAACACGCGCCTCTCTTCTCTGAACTGCCTTGGTGATTTCCCTTGTGAGTGGACTGCTCTCCTGAGAAACACGGGCCTCTCTTCTCTGAACTGCCTTGGTGATCTCAGTTGTGAGCGGACTGCTCTCCTGAGAAACACGGGCCTCTCTTCTCTGAACTACCTTGGTGATCTCCGTTGTGAGTGGACTGCTCTCCTGAGAAACACGGGCCTCTCTTCTCTGAACTGCCTTGGTGATTTCCGTTGTGAGTGGACTGCTCTCCTGAGAAACACGGGTCTCTCTTCTCTGAACCGCCTTGGTGATTTCCGCTGTGAGTGGACTGTTCTCCTGAGAAACACGGGCCTCTCTTCTCTGAACTGCCTTGGTGATTTCCGTTGTGAGGGGACTGCTCTCCTGAGAAACACGGGCCTCTCTTCTCTGAACTGCCTTGGTGATTTCCCTTGTGAGTGGACTGCTCTCCTGAGAAACACGCGCCTCTCTTCTCTGAACTGCCTTGGTGATTTCCCTTGTGAGTGGACTGCTCTCCTGAGAAACACGGGCCTCTCTTCTCTGAACTGCCTTGGTGATCTCAGTTGTGAGCGGACTGCTCTCCTGAGAAACACGGGCCTCTCTTCTCTGAACTACCTTGGTGATTTCCGTTGTGAGTGGACTGCTCTCCTGAGAAACACGGGCCTCTCTTCTCTGAACTGCCTTGGTGATTTCCGTTGTGAGTGGACTGCTCTCCTGAGAAACACGGGTCTCTCTTCTCTGAACCGCCTTGGTGATTTCCGCTGTGAGTGGACTGTTCTCCTGAGAAACACGGGCCTCTCTTCTCTGAACTGCCTTGGTGATTTCCGTTGTGAGGGGACTGCTCTCCTGAGAAACACGGGCCTCTCTTCTCTGAACTGCCTTGGTGATTTCCCTTGTGAGTGGACTGCTCTCCTGAGAAACACGCGCCTCTCTTCTCTGAACTGCCTTGGTGATTTCCCTTGTGAGTGGACTGCTCTCCTGAGAAACACGGGCCTCTCTTCTCTGAACTGCCTTGGTGATCTCAGTTGTGAGCGGACTGCTCTCCTGAGAAACACGGGCCTCTCTTCTCTGAACTACCTTGGTGATTTCCGTTGTGAGTGGACTGCTCTCCTGAGAAACACGGGCCTCTCTTCTCTGAACTGCCTTGGTGATTTCCGTTGTGAGTGGTCTGCTCTCCTGAGAAACACGGGCCTCTCTTCTCTGAACTGCCTTGGTGATCTCCGTTGTGAGTGGGCTGCTCTCCTGAGAAACACGGGCCTCTCTTCTCTGAACTGCCTTGGTGATCTCCGTTGTGAGTGGGCTGCTCTCCTGAGAAACACGGGCCTCTCTTCTCTGAACTGCCTTGGTGATCTCGTCGTGAGTGGACTGCTCTCCTGAGAAACACGGGCCTCTCTTCTCTGAACTGCCTTGGTGATTTCCGTTGTGAGTGGACTGCTCTCCTGAGAAACACGGGCCTCTGTTCTCTGAACTGCCTTGGTGATTTCCGTTGAGAGTGGACTGCTCTCCTGAGAAACACGGGCCTCTCTTCTCTGAACCGCCTTGGTGATTTCCATTGTGAGTGGACTGCTCTCCTGAGAAACACGGGCCTCTCTTCTCTGAACTGCCTTGATGATTTCCGTTGTGAGTGGACAGTTCTCCTGAGAAACACGGGCATCTCTTCTCTGAACTGCCTTGGTGATTTCCGTTGAGAGTGGACTGCTCTCCTGAGAAACACGGGCCTCTCTTCTCTGAACCGCCTTGGTGATTTCCGTTGTGAGTGGACTGCTCTCCTGAGAAACACAGGCAACAGTCGCAGCCTTTGGTCTCAATGGGCCACTTTGTATCCTGACAGGATCTTTTTAGTTCAGGTTTCCCAGCGCCTGCCGCCTATTCAGCATCGCATCACTAGCGGTTCGCTGACTGTCATGCCCAGCCCAAGCTCCAGACACCCCCTGGCGATCCCCAGGCAGCGGCCGTGTCAGTCTGCTCCATTGACATCCCTCCATTTCTAAAGCCAAAGGGTATTCCCTTTTATACCGACAGACGGGATTTAGTTTCAGCCACCCCGAACATGGAGAACAGACGCTGACCGGAGCACCGCCTAATCTGGGTACAGACGTGTCTAGATTTGCTTCAAGACCGGGGGAGGGTAGGGGAGGTGGAGGGGTGACGGGCTGGATTTAACTCAGTGGGTATCTTCTCCCCGGACCCTATGACCCTGAACGCGGACCTCACTGCAGAGCTGGAAACTGAGCCCCGGCTCCTCACCTGTCCTCAGAGTTGATGCGGCTGAGAGACTCACCGTCCGAAGACTGCCTCCGGATGACGTTCCCATTCTTTGCCACTTAGGCTGTTTATTCGTCTGTGTGTGTAGTTCTTTCATTTCTTACTGATTCTATTATAATTCTTTGTATCTACTGTGAGTGGCCGGAAGATAATGAACCGGAGACTCATATTGCGGTGATATACACGTACTTTGATGGGGAATTGATTCTGATCTTTGAAGTCTGAATATGATTTCCCTTTATTCTTCCCCTCACTCGGCAGATCAAGCGGGCACCCTCCCGCATACAGATACCCTACCCGCGAACTCCAGTTCGTCCAAATGACATGCACAACCCATCCTCCGTCTCTGCAGGCTCCCCCTTGAATCTTCGTGTTGATGGAAAACCGAATCCATCTAAACAAGCGAATGCCGGACCACACCACGTCATCATTCCCAGCCATTTATTCCTTTATCTTTCCCGTCAGTCTGTGCGGCTCAGCGCACCACACGCAGGGAAACGGGTTATTGGTCGGACAATGAGAAGGATGGGATAGACCTAGGGGGGGCGGGCAGAAAGCCGGTGGGAAAAAATGCCCACATCTGTGTGATAACAATCAGTGGATGTGAAAGAAAACAGTTCAGCCAGGAGAGTCTGCGCACAATGCAGACGGGAGCCGACACGGACCAAAAAGAAAGTGGGAAAAGAAAGAAGGCAATGAAAGAGAATTCCTTTGAGAGAGAGAGAAAAAGAATGAGTTTGGATCATAGAGTGCTTTTTGTTGAAGTTTTATTTTGCCGATTTGAGTGTTATTGCTCAGGCCTGTAAATGTTCCGCTAAACCATGCACGAATCCGTGGCACTAAGGGAACAGCGAGTCGGACAGCAGGACAGGCTCAGTGTCAGCGACGGCCGATACTGCGGGCGTCGCATCCATGGCGGCAGACATTGTAAGTTGGTGTCAGATAAAATGGACGAAGATGAACCTCCGTCAGGAACAGCGGATGGAGCGTAGCCTCCACCTGGACCAAATGAATGAGGATCAAATCTACTGGGAAAAGTGTATGGAGGGTCTGTCCGCCGGGAAAATGGATGGAGGGGGAACTTCCAACGGGAACAATAGATGGCTGGTCACCCACCGGGATTAGTGATGTAGAGCAATTGGACGGATGGTCAGGCCGGCGAGATCCATAGATTGCGGGTCACTCGCACAACGAATATTGGATAGAGGGTCAACGATACACGGGTCAATGACTGAGGCTTCACTACCACCGGGAACAGAGAGTGTTGGTCAACACCACACGGGTCAGTGACTGAGGCTTCACTACCACCGGGAACAATGAATGGAGGTTCAACACCACACGAGTCAATGACTGAGGCTTCACTACCACCGGGAACAATGAATGGAGGGTCAAAACCACACGGATCAATGGCTGAGGCTTCACTACCACCGGGATCAATGAATGGAGGTTCAGCACCACACGGGTCAATGGCTGAGACTGCACTACCAGCGGGAACAATGAATGGAGGTTCAACACCACACGGGTCAATGGCTGAGGCTTCACTACTACCGGGATCAATGAGTAGAAATTCTAAACCACACGGGTCAATGACTGAGGATTCACTACCACAGGGAGCAATGAATGGAGGTTCAACACCGCACGGGGCAAAGGCTGAGGCTTCACTCCCACCGGGAGCAATGAATGGAGGGTCAACACCACACGTGTCAATGGCTGAGGCTTCACTACCACCGGGAACAATGAATGGAGGGTCAACATAATACGTGTCAATGGCTGAGGCTTCACTACCACCGGGAACAATGAATGGAGGTTCAACACCACTCGGGGCAATGGCTGAGGCTTCACTACCACCCGGAACAATGAATGGAGGTTCAACACCACACGTGTCAATGGCTGAGGCTTCACTACCACCGGGAACAATGAATGGAGGGTCAACATCACACGTGTCAATGGCTGAGGCTTCACTACCACCGGGAACAATGAATGGAGGGTCAACATAACACGTGTCAATGGCTGAGGCTTCACTACCACAGGGAACAATGAATGGAGGTTCAACACCACACGTGTCAATGGCTGAGGCTTCACTACCACCGGGAACAATGAATGGAGGTTCAACACCACACGTGTCAATGGCTGAGGCTTCACTACCACCGGGTACAATGAATGGAGGGTCAACACCACACGTGTCAATGGCTGAGGCTTCACTACCACCGGGAACAATGAATGGAGGTTCAACACCACACGGGGCAATGGCTGAGGCTTCACTACCACCCGGAACAATGAATGGAGGTTCAACACCACACGTGTCAATGGCTGAGGCTTCACTACCACCGGGAACAATGAATGGAGGGTCAACATAACACGTGTCAATGGCTGAGGCTTCACTACCACCGGGAACAATGAATGGAGGTTCAACACCACACGTGTCAATGGCTGAGGCTTCACTACCACCGGGAACAATGAATGGAGGGTCAACACCACACGTGTCAATGGCTGAGGCTTCACTACCACCCGGAACAATGAATGGAGGTTCAACACCACACGTGTCAATGGCTGAGGCTTCACTACCACCCGGAACAATGAATGGAGGTACAACACCACACGTGTCAATGGCTGAGGCTTCACTACCACCGGGAACAATGAATGGAGGTTCAACACCACACGTGTCAATGGCTGAGGCTTCACTACCACCGGGAACAATGAATGGAGGTTCAACACCACACGGGGCAATGGCTGAGGCTTCACTACCACCCGGAACAATGAATGGAGGTTCAACACCACACGTGTCAATGGCTGAGGCTTCACTACCACCGGGAACAATGAATGGAGGTTCAACACCACACGTGTCAATGGCTGCGGCTTCACTACCACCGGGAACAATGAATGGAGGTTCAACACCACACGGGGCAATGGCTGAGGCTTCACTACCACCGGGAACAATGAATGGAGGTTCAACACCACACGGGGCAATGGCTGAGGCTTCACTACCACCCGGAACAATGAATGGAGGTTCAACACCACACGTGTCAATGGCTGAAGCTTCACTACCACCGGGAACATTGAATGGAGGGTCAACATAACACGTGTCAATGGCTGAGGCTTCACTACCACCGGGAACAATGAATGGAGGTTCAACACCACACGTGTCAATGGCTGAGGCTTCACTACCACCGGGAACAATGAATGGAGGGTCAACACCACACGTGTCAATGGCTGAGGCTTCACTACCACCCGGAACAATGAATGGAGGTTCAACACCACACGTGTCAATGGCTGAGGCTTCACTACCACCGGGAACAATGAATGGAGGTTCAACACCACACGTGTCAATGGCTGAGGCTTCACTACCACCGGGAACAATGAATGGAGGTTCAACACCACACGGGGCAATGGCTGAGGCTTCACTACCACCCGGAACAATGAATGGAGGTTCAACACCACACGTGTCAATGGCTGAGGCTTCACTACCACCGGGAACAATGAATGGAGGTTCAACACCACACGTGTCAATGGCTGCGGCTTCACTACCACCGGGAACAATGAATGGAGGTTCAACACCACACGGGGCAATGGCTGAGGCTTCACTACCACCGGGAACAATGAATGGAGGTTCAACACCACACGGGGCAATGGCTGAGGCTTCACTACCACCCGGAACAATGAATGGAGGTTCAACACCACACGTGTCAATGGCTGAGGCTTCACTACCACCGGGAACAATGAATGGAGGGTCAACATAACACGTGTCAATGGCTGAGGCTTCACTACCACCGGGAACAATGAATGGAGGTTCAACACCACACGTGTCAATGGCTGAGGCTTCACTACCACCGGGAATAATGAATGGAGGGTCAACACCACACGTGTCAATGGCTGAGGCTTCACTACCACCCGGAACAATGAATGGAGGTTCAACACCACACGTGTCAATGGCTGAGGCTTCACTACCACCCGGAACAATGAATGGAGGTTCAACACCACACGTGTCAATGGCTGAGGCTTCACTACCACCGGGAACAATGAATGGAGGTTGAACACCACACGTGTCAATGGCTGAGGCTTCACTACCACCGGGAACAATGAATGGAGGTTCAACACCACACGGTCAATGGCTGAGGCTTCACTACCACCCGGAACAATGAATGGAGGTTCAACACCACAAGTGTCAATGGCTGAGGCTTCACTACCACCGGGAACAATGTATGGAGGTTCAACACCACACGGGGCAATGGCTGAGGCTTCACTACCACCCGGAACAATGAATGGAGGTTCAACACCACACGTGTCAATGGCTGAGGCTTCACTACCACCGGGAACAATGAATGGAGGGTCAACATCACACGTGTCAATGGCTGAGGCTTCACTACCACCGGGAACAATGAATGGAGGGTCAACATAACACGTGTCAATGGCTGAGGCTTCACTACCACCGGGAACAATGAATGGAGGTTCAACACCACACGGGGCAATGGCTGAGGCTTCACTACCACCGGGAACAATGAATGGAGGTTGAACACCACACGTGTCAATGGCTGAGGCTTCACTACCACCGGGAACAATGAATGGAGGTTCAACACCACACGGTCAATGGCTGAGGCTTCACTACCACCCGGAACAATGAATGGAGGTTCAACACCACAAGTGTCAATGGCTGAGGCTTCACTACCACCGGGAACAATGAATGGAGGTTCAACACCACACGGGGCAATGGCTGAGGCTTCACTACCACCCGGAACAATGAATGGAGGTTCAACACCACACGTGTCAATGGCTGAGGCTTCACTACCACCGGGAACAATGAATGGAGGGTCAACATAACACGTGTCAATGGCTGAGGCTTCACTACCACAGGGAACAATGAATGGAGGTTCAACACCACACGTGTCAATGGCTGAGGCTTCACTACCACCGGGAACAATGAATGGAGGTTCAACACCACACGTGTCAATGGCTGAGGCTTCACTACCACCGGGTACAATGAATGGAGGGTCAACACCACACGTGTCAATGGCTGAGGCTTCACTACCACCGGGAACAATGAATGGAGGGTCAACACCACACGTGTCAATGGCTGAGGCTTCACTACCACCCGGAACAATGAATGGAGGTTCAACACCACACGTGTCAATGGCTGAGGCTTCACTACCACCCGGAACAATGAATGGAGGTTCAACACCACACGTGTCAATGGCTGAGGCTTCACTACCACCGGGAACAATGAATGGAGGTTGAACACCACACGTGTCAATGGCTGAGGCTTCACTACCACCGGGAACAATGAATGGAGGTTCAACACCACACGGTCAATGGCTGAGGCTTCACTACCACCCGGAACAATGAATGGAGGTTCAACACCACAAGTGTCAATGGCTGAGGCTTCACTACCACCGGGAACAATGAATGGAGGTTCAACACCACACGGGGCAATGGCTGAGGCTTCACTACCACCCGGAACAATGAATGGAGGTTCAACACCACACGTGTCAATGGCTGAGGCTTCACTACCACCGGGAACAATGAATGGAGGGTCAACATCACACGTGTCAATGGCTGAGGCTTCACTACCACCGGGAACAATGAATGGAGGGTCAACATAACACGTGTCAATGGCTGAGGCTTCACTACCACAGGGAACAATGAATGGAGGTTCAACACCACACGTGTCAATGGCTGAGGCTTCACTACCACCGGGAACAATGAATGGAGGTTCAACACCACACGTGTCAATGGCTGAGGCTTCACTACCACCGGGTACAATGAATGGAGGGTCAACACCACACGTGTCAATGGCTGAGGCTTCACTACCACCGGGAACAATGAATGGAGGGTCAACACCACACGTGTCAATGGCTGAGGCTTCACTACCACCCGGAACAATGAATGGAGGTTCAACACCACACGTGTCAATGGCTGAGGCTTCACTACCACCCGGAACAATGAATGGAGGTTCAACACCACACGTGTCAATGGCTGAGGCTTCACTACCACCGGGAACAATGAATGGAGGTTCAACACCACACGTGTCAATGGCTGAGGCTTCACTACCACCGGGAACAATGAATGGAGGTTCAACACCACACGGGGCAATGGCTGAGGCTTCACTACCACCCGGAACAATGAATGGAGGTTCAACACCACACGTGTCAATGGCTGAGGCTTCACTACCACCGGGAACAATGAATGGAGGTTCAACACCACACGTGTCAATGGCTGCGGCTTCACTACCACCGGGAACAATGAATGGAGGTTCAACACCACACGGGGCAATGGCTGAGGCTTCACTACCACCGGGAACAATGAATGGAGGTTAAACACCACACGGGGCAATGGCTGAGGCTTCACTACCACCCGGAACAATGAATGGAGGTTCAACACCACACGTGTCAATGGCTGAGGCTTCACTACCACCGGGAACAATGAATGGAGGGTCAACACCACACGTGTCAATGGCTGAGGCTTCACTACCACCGGGAACAATGAATGGAGGGTCAACATCACACGTGTCAATGGCTGAGGCTTCACTACCACCGGGAACAATGAATGGAGGGTCAACATAACACGTGTCAATGGCTGAGGCTTCACTACCACAGGGAACAATGAATGGAGGTTCAACACCACACGTGTCAATGGCTGAGGCTTCACTACCACCGGGAACAATGAATGGAGGGTCAACATAACACGTGTCAATGGCTGAGGCTTCACTACCACAGGGAACAATGAATGGAGGTTCAACACCACACGTGTCAATGGCTGAGGCTTCACTACCACCGGGAACAATGAATGGAGGTTCAACACCACACGTGTCAATGGCTGAGGCTTCACTACCACCGGGTACAATGAATGGAGGGTCAACACCACACGTGTCAATGGCTGAGGCTTCACTACCACCGGGAACAATGAATGGAGGTTCAACACCACACGGGGCAATGGCTGAGGCTTCACTACCACCCGGAACAATTAATGGAGGTTCAACACCACACGTGTCAATGGCTGAGGCTTCACTACCACCGGGAACAATGAATGGAGGGTCAACATAACACGTGTCAATGGCTGAGGCTTCACTACCACCGGGAACAATGAATGGAGGTTCAACACCACACGTGTCAATGGCTGAGGCTTCACTACCACCGGGAACAATGAATGGAGGGTCAACACCACACGTGTCAATGGCTGAGGCTTCACTACCACCCGGAACAATGAATAGAAGTTCAACACCACACGGGTAATGGCTGAGGCTTCACTACCACCGGGAACAATGAATGGAGGTTCAACACCATACAGGTCAATGGCTGAGGCTTCACTACCACCTGGAACAATAAATGGAAGTTCAACACCTGACGGGTAATGGCTGAGGCTTCACTACCAACGGGAACAATGAATGGAGATTCCGTGCTACTGTGATGGACGGGTTCTTGTCACCCCTACAATAGATGGAGTATCAACCACCGGGTATAATGGATGGATGTTCATACCTAACGGGATGAGTGGATGCAGGGCCACCACCATCGGGCATTATAGACATTAGCGAGTCGCTGTCGTTTGTAACATTGCTTGGTAATAATTGAAAATTGTGGGCGCAGAGTCACTGTATCTGGGCACAGAGGAGAAATTGGAACCTCCCCATTGTCACTGAGATGACGGGGTCTCCAACAGTGGGTAGTGTGGGGGGTGGGTCACTCTTCCCGGAGATTGCAGGATGAAATTATTCACCCGATACGTTGACCTGGGGAATCATAAATCCGTCACCGACGGAAGATGTATATACAGAGTCAGGTTCCCAGATGTGCGATCGAAGGAGAGTGACAACGCTCTTTGGACATCGTAGCTATATGGTCTCTCTATATTCAGCCAGCGGCGCCACCTTAGGGAAGAGAGGGTAGAAGTCGGGACTACGGGGCTGACTCTGGGCAGTTTTGTGCTTCGTTTGGGGGTTGCTCTGTTAATGAACCGGAGTACTGAAATGAACGGATATTTCTGCGCGCTTTTCACCTGCTCTCGGAATCTGGACTGAGTGGCGGCGGAAATGAATGTGTTCGTGCAGCAGCTGATATTCCTCAGCAAATATCCGACAGAGGCGGAAATAATTTCCGAGTCATTCCTGTGTGTTCCTATCCCCGTGATGTGATAGTAGATAAATTCTGCATCATTCGTCAGCCACAGGAGGATGAAGCTGCCGGAGAGGGTGAAGAGCAAAACCACAGACCTCTTCCGGCTCTCCATCTCCAGGTCACTGCTGTTTCCCCCCTTGCTCTGACCCCTCGGCCTCGACGGACCCGACTGGCCACTAAAATGTGCCTGACTGTCAGAGCGTTGAGCAGCAGAATTACGCCGAATGGGAGGAACGGAGTCAAAACGATGTCAAACCAGTCATACGCCACCCACGCTGGTTCAGTGAAGTAACTTGGCTTCGGATAACAGAACCATGGTACATTGTTAATGATCTCTCTGTAAGTGAAGTAGAGTGGGCCGTTTTTCAGACGGAGCAGACCGCTAGATGGCGCTAGAACCACGGCCGCCGTTCTCCCCGTGCAGGACTTTGTTTTCAGTTTCTGACAGCAAATGGCAACAAACCGATCGAAGGTGAAAGTGACGGTGAACCAGACGGAACAGTTTACGGCAATGCGGGACCGGACACGGAGAACAGTGCACACAGAGAGGACGTTCAGGAAAAGAAAGGGAAAATAATGATAGTGAAATTGATATAAAACAAGTTATAATGGCCAGCAGATACAGTGTGGTGCAGAAGGAGAGGCCGCACTTTCCCCGGACAGGATGACAATCGCCTCCAAAATCACTGGAGAAAGAGAACGGATTGACATAACAAATATGATTCGCAATCAGGCACATCCAACTTAATCGCCCTCCACTACCCATCAAGGGTGAGGTTGAGTTACTGTTAACCTCAGATTCACTGCTGTCTGATTCCAATGATTCACGAGCGGTAAAGAATTTCATCTGATATCCGTCGTGAACAGTGTGTTCATTCTTATGAAATGTTGCCTCATAGGCCTTAACTGGACGGTACAGGATACATATTCCCTGCACCCAGACTGTCAATCATAGAATCATAGAAATCTACAGCACATCACAGGCCCTTCGGCCCACAATGTTGTGCCGACCATGTAAATTCTGATGGAGATTATCTGCAATATTTGCAAATCATTCATTTTGCTCAGTATGAAAGAATGCACAGGTCATTGTTTGAATGAAGCAGCTTCATGACGGAGCGTCCAGTCCACGTGATCCAATCCCCGTCACAGTACAGCCACGTCAGAAGCCAAGATGGTGAACATTCCTCTATTGTGAGTCTGTATTTCTTAAGGAGGGAGCACAATTTGCACGCGATACAACAATTTTTGTCTCATAATATCGAGACGAAGCTGGAGTAGGAAAACATGACTTTGACTGGGGGTTAAAAGTTACTTGCTGAGAATATCAACTGACCATCTCTGAATCTGACTGGTTGCCCTGTTTACACGTGAACAGTGTTCCAGGTGACCCGAGAATCAGCACACGAAACATTTCCAATATATTATGCAAATTCCTATTTTGGTAGCACTTCGCTTTTAATTTTCCTCATACATTACATTTATCCACATTATTTATTTGTAATTGCCATGGATTTCCGCACACATCGAGATTCACTAAATGGCAGTAAGTCATCCTGGCATCCTCATAATTCTGCAAATAACCCAATTTCATCTCGCCCGGAACGTCAGGGGAAAAAATAAAATGTTCATGTAATTCTCCACATCGCCGGGAATGCCAGGAGAGAAAAAAAAATATTCTGTCCTCAAAATTCCCCACATCGCCTAAGTTCCCATCGCCGGGAACGCCAGAAAAGAATAAAACACTCGGTCCTGACCTAATCGATATAGTCTATATCGTAACAGACGGGTTTCATTCTGTGCGGTACCGCACATGTGATTGCCTGCTACCCGAAAACAGAATAATTTATTGCCAATATCTGTATTTTTTGTCTGACAACGATTGTTCAAACTCGCACATCACTGTCTTTTCCACGGGGGAATTTATCGGAGATAATACTTGTAATTTCATACTTGATAGGGAATTACAGAATCGTTCCTGTTATTGCTGATGGACTAGACAGTTCAGAGAGATGGGGCAGAAAAGCTCTAAAAAGGTAGGGAGAGTGGTGGAGAGAGGAGGATAAGGTGCCGAGAGAGGAGGATAGGGTGGGTAGAGGGGTGGAGAGAGGAGGATAGGGTGGGGAGAGGAAAAAGGGTGGGGAGAGGAGGATAGGGAGGCGAGAGGGATAGGGAGAGGAGGATAGGGTGGGGAGAGAGGAGGATAGGGTAGGGAGAGGTGTGGAGAGAGGGGGTTAGGGTGCGGAGAGGGGTGGAGAGAGGAGGATAGCGTGGGGAGGGGTGGAGAGAGGAGGGTAGCGTGGGGAGGGGTGGAGAGAGGAGGGTAGGGTGGAAAGAGAGAGGTGGGGGAACAGATGGAGAGAGGAGACTAAGGGAGAGAGAGGCTGGGTGGGTAGTGGGTCTCATCTCCACTGCTCACCTCTTTCTCCTCTTCCCTCCTCAATCTGACCCCTCCTTCTCCCTCACCCTGCAAAAAATGGTGGTGATCCACGTCAACCAGCCCGCACCGCTAGACCTCGCCTCTGTCTTCTCCGGCAAAACGGCGCCCACTTCTGCCTTTGACGGGCCCCGGTGACGACACGTCCCCCTACTCCACGGTCAGGCTGAAGGATTCAGGCCGAGCGAGCTGAGGCTCAGCCCGAAAGAAAAATCAAAGCTGGACTTTCGAGATTGAGGAGGGGAGGGCAGGGTAACTATGTTAGCCTCTTCCCGTAGTCGCATTCCACCCCCGTGGGAACCCCCCAGTTCTTGCTTCCTTGTTACGAGCCGTCCTCTCCTACCCTCAGCTCCCGTCTCCCCTGAAACACTCCGCTCTCTGTCCCCTCGCTATCATCGCCCATCCCACCCTGGCTGGCGGCCATTTTTTGATGGTTACCATTGACAACCTCTCTCCCACCATTGTAGAATGGGGCACAACCTTTTCCTCACCTTCCCTTGCTGTTTATTCAATCTCAACTCCTCATCCCTCCTCTCCTTTCCCTCGATGCCCTATCTCCCGATTTTCCATTTAACCTTCCGCTGACAGCGATTTTTTGACAGTGTCAGACCCTCCTTCCCACTTCCTCCACCACGAAGTGCGTCAGTCCCTCACACTCACCATCTTGTCACCCTCCTTCCCATCCCATCACTCGCAAACCCCGTCCCTCCGTCCACTCGCTCTCCTCCCCCCGCCATCTCGATGCTCTGCATCGTACGCTGGTTGGGGCTGCCATTTTGCGATGCCAATCTTCACCACTCCTCATCGCCCTCTTTCTCTCTCTCTGTTACCCAGTGAGTCACTCCCCTACTCACCCTGTCACTCCTGACATCCTTTCCCCTCTCTGGCCCCTTGCCCTTTCTTCCGCCATCCACTACATTTTAGTGAACATTTTCTGATGGGAAATTTCTCTCCCCCACCCAATCCCTTCACCCCGTCCGTTGAGTGAGTCGCTCCCCTCTCCTTCGTTGAGACAATGAACTCCCTGACTCATCAGCTCTGACCGCGTCCCCGATCTCCGCTCCCCCTTTCTCCCGCCCACGCCCCACTTTTTTGAAGCTCGTCTTATTTGCGAGGGAAATGTCACCACCCATTCATCCACCACTATTGCAAACGTCACTCGTCCACACTCCCCACCCTGTCCAATCAGACCACCCCCTCCCGTCCCATCAATTCCCCTCCCTTCCCGTACCATCACATCGCGCTCCCTCCCGTCCTATCAGTCCCACTCCCTTCCTGTCGTTTCACACCTCCTCACCCCTTCTTTATTTTCTCCACGTCGGCCACCAGTTTGTGACAGGAACTTTCGCCCCTCCGCTTTCCCTCCCCTATGGAGTCAGTGACTTCGCCACGATCACCGTCTCCTCAGTCCACTCCTCGTCCCATCACTCCTCTTCCTCCCAAATCCCTCACCCCTCCTCCCCAAAACCCACATGTATATATGTATGTGTGAATATCTGAGATATATACATTAATTTATTCATTTACAACATAATTAGAATTAAAATATATATACAATATGGAAGACGATATAAAACACAAATTAAAATGCTGTTATTACAATCAATAACACACTCGATCCCGGGATTGTATCCATGGGCACCGCATGTTCCTTCGCCATAGATTCTGTGTGTGACAGTGGCCATTGTAACTCAGTGTCTCACTGCATCCCTGGCGGCCACATTTACCAAGGATTCGCCCATTTTAAATCAGCGCGTCCCTCCCTCTCTTGCGCTCACTTCGACCAAAGCCGTCACTCCCACCCCAGCGGCCATTTCAAGTGATGCGTCGGACAGCCCACCTCTCCCGGATGATCCGCTAATTGACAGCGGCTCCTTGAAGCCCGCGAATTATATATAATATCCCAGAAATCGATTTTTTGAGTACGATCGAAAAAGAGAGAGAGGTGGGGGGGGGAGGAGAGACAGAGAGAGAAAAAGAGAGAGAGAGAAAGGGGGAGGGTGGAGAGAAGAGAAAGAGAGAGAGAGAGAGAGAGAGAGAGAGAGAGAGAGAGAGAGAGAGAGAGAGAGAGAGAGTGCCATGGCAGAGTATTCCAAAAAAAGTAAAATATGAAACATAATTTCACCCCAGACTACACTGAAGTGTTCCCCTGCCTAACAGGGATCAGGAATAATGACAGTGTTGCTCGCTGCACTGTTTGCAACAGTGACTTTTCTATTGCCCATGGAGGATTAAATCACTGTTGAGGTGAGTTTAACGGGTGTCATTCGTTCATTAGCACACCTAACACTATTTAAACTAGCTGGCTGGCCGCTAAGGAGCTACTCTACTGCAGACATCCCACCTCTCCCGGGAGTTTGGCATTGCAAGTGTGTGATGGGACGGTGTGGAGGGAGATTCACTCTGTGTCTGATGGGACGGTGTGGAGGGAGATTCACTCTGTGTCTGACCGGGGTGTGTGATGGGACGGTGCGGAGGGAGATTCATTCTGTGTCTGAACCCGGTAGTGTGTGATGTGACAGTGTGGAGGGAGATTCACTCTGTGTCTAAACCCGGTAGTGTGTGATGTGACAGTGCGGAGGGGGATTAATTCTGTGTCTGAACCCGGCAGTGTGTGATGGGACGGTGTGGAGGGATTTCATTCTGTGTCTGAACCCGGCAGTGTGTGATGGGACGGTGTGGAGGGAGATTCATTCTGTGTCTGACCCCGGGAGTGTGTGATGTGACAGTGTGGAGGGAGACTCATTCTGTGTCTCAACCCGGTAGTGTGTGATGTGACAGTGTAGGGGGAGATTCACTTTGTGTCTGACGGAGTAATTCAATGATGGGACGGTGTGGAGGGAGATTCACTCTGTGTCTGACCCCGACAGTGTGTGATGGGACAGTGTGGGGGGAGATACACTCTGTGTCTGACCCGGGGAGTGTGTGATGGGTCGGTGTGGAGGGAGATTCACTTTGTGTCTGAACCCGGGAGTGTGTGATGGGAGGGTGTGGAGGAAGCTTCACTCTGTGTCTGACCCTGGGGCTGTATAATGGGTGACGGCGGAGGGAGCTTCACTCCTTATGAAACGTCGGTGTTCCATTCCCATCGGGAGCTCAGTGGTCTCACGTGTGATACTATCGTCAATTCTATCAGTCTGCGGGGATCAATTAGCCAGGAAGGGGCTTTGGTGGAGATGAGATCCTGGGCATCCGACCTCCCTCAGCCTGGAGCTGAGACGCTACTGTGTCAGTGTGAGGAGCTCCGACCCACTGTTGCAGTGCACAGGGTGCGGGGGGCAGCAGAAACCTCAAATAAAACTCGAGTCCGGCACCAGGACAGGAAGTCACCGCGGTTTATTGATTTCATCATGACAAATGTAAATTAAACAATGAGTGAGCTGCTGACGTGCGGGAATAAATAAACTGACCCGACTCATTCACAGTCACCCACAATTAACTGATCGGCGACAACGAGTGACCGGATGAATAATGAGTCCCGTTTCTCACCGTCACTCTGCACCGGGGAACCGATGATTATAAAATCACACTTCAGGGCCGTGTCCCGGATCGCTGCAGATCCAGGGTCATTGCCGAGGGATTTGTCCATTTGACATCATTATATCGGCCAGACTGCACCGTCCTCAGCAAAGGGAGCAAAAGGATTCTGTCCCGGGATAACCCCCGGGCTCTTCCTGTCTGGGTAATTCTCTCGGGTGTCACGTGGGAGTCCCGAACACGCACACCCCGCCGGACAACAGGCGGAAACACGTCACTGCGGGACCGCTCCGAGCGACGCACAGCGCGAGACCTGAGCCACTTCCGTTAAAACCGTTGGGAATCACACCGGGCGCGCGGCCATTAAAGGTAAGGGCGGGAGTTAAAGGGGAGGCGGGGAATCGGCCAAAATGTTCCCATCCCGCGGGTGGGGATTTTCACACATTCGGATGTTCACAGATCCACTCTCAGTCCGGGTCTGAGTCCCTCCAGAGGTCCCAGTTCCTTCCTCCCGGTCTCACTGAACCGATTGTCCTCCAGCCTGAGACAGATGGAAGAATAAAGATGAAATAAACAGATCACACAACAGTGTCAGTAACAGGGGACCGGGGTTAATGTTTCAACAACACTCACAGACAAATATCACCAGACAACCTGCCGATCCGCTGATATTTTATCACATTGAACATTTACACAAACACTTACTCGATCGACTCCAGACTCGGGAGGGTCAGTATGAGGAGGCGGATAGCGGGGGCAGATCGATCTGTCAGCGAGTTTGAGGTCAGGTTCAGCTGCGTCAGTGATGGTTTTGTACTGAGTGCGGAGACGAGATCCTCGGCACCAGAATCTGTGAGACCGACACCCCACAGCCTGGAGATGAGAGAGAGTGAGGGTGAAGGACACAGAGAGACAGGAGATGGTACAAATCCCCAGTGTTTATCAGTAACACAATTACTGATCACATTAATGTTCAGTGTCAGACACCCAGTGACTGTAAACACAATCTCCCACAGCCTGGAGATGAGAGAGAGTGAGGGTGAAGGACACAGAGAGACAGGAGACGGTATAAATCCCCAGTGTTCTGTGGTGAACTATGTGCCTGTCTGGACACGCCCCCTGCTGACTGCTCCTGTGGCTCCGCCCACAGGCCCCTGTATAAAGGCGATCTGAGGCCTGACGCTCGGCCTCAGTCTCCAGGTCATAGTATGATGGACACTCACTCCTGGTTCCTTCTTCCAGTCAATAAAAGCCGATATCTCGCCTTACATCTCAGTGTGAGTTATTGATGGTGCATCATGTTCATCAGTAACACAATTACTGATCACGTTAATGTTCAGTGTCAGACACCCAGTGACTGTAAACACTCTCCCACAGTCTGGTACTTACTGCAGTGTCTGTATTTTACACTCCGTGTTCCTCAGAGCCGCAGACACCAGTTTCACTCCTGAATCTTCCAGTTTATTATCACTCAGGTCCAGCTCCGTCAGTGATGGGTCTGTAGTGAGAGCGGAGGCGAGATCCTCGACACCGGAATCTGTGAGACCGACGCTGAACAGCCTGGAGATGAGAGAGAGTGAGATTGAAGGACACAGAGAGACTGGAGATGGTACAAATCCCCAGTGTTGATCAGTAACACAATTACTGATCACATTAATGTTCAGTGTCAGATACCCAGTGACTGTAAACACAATCTCCAACAGTCTGGTACTTACCACAGTTTCTGTATTTTACACTCCGGGTTCCTCAGAGCCGCAGACACCAGTTTCACTCCTGAATCTCCCAGTTCATTACCACTCAGGCCCAGCTCCGTCAGTGATGGGTTTGTACTGAGAGCGGAGGCGAGATCCTCGGCACCAGAATCTGTGAGACCGACATCCCTCAGCCTGGAGATGAGAGAGAGTGAGGGTGAAGGACACAGAGAGACAGGAGACGGTACAAATCCCCAGTGTTTATCGGTAAAACAATTACTGATTTTTTTTCCTCAGCACGACTGCGCAAGTCGGCCAGTGAAAACAGCGAGAAGAGTTTAAAAGGAAGACAGATTTACAGAGCGAGCGTCAGAGGAGCGGGAGACAGAGTAGGAAGGCTTTGGCTCAACGGGGCTTCGGCGATAAAGGGTCGAGGCGAGGTAGGTTATCTGTTTACAATACAGACAGAGAGTTATGTGTGTGAGGCTGGTTTTCTGTGCTCTGTGTCAGATGTGGGAGATCCTGGAGACTCCCAGCCTCCTGGCCGGCAACTTCTACACCCGGTGTGTCGAGCTGCAGCTCCTTAGGGACCGAGTTAGGGAACTGGGGATGCAGCTCGATGACCTTCGTCTGGTCACGGAGAGTGAGGAGAGAGAGGAGTTACAGGCAGGTGGTCATACCTGAGCCATGGGAGACTGAAGAAGTGGTTCAGTCAGGAGAGGGAAGGGCAAGAAGCAGGTACTAGTGAATACCCCTGTGGCTGTACCCCTTGACAATAGGTACTCCTGTTCTAGTACTGCCGGAGTGGGGGCGTCCTAAGGGGGGTGGGGTGAAGCAACGGTGGCCGTGCCTGTGGCACAGAGTCTGGCCCTGTGCTCCAGAAGTGCAGGGAATGGAAGAGGATGGCAGTAGAGATAGGGGATTCTGTCGTTAACGGGTCAGACAGGCGAATCTTTGGATGCAGGAATGAAACACATGAATGACAGTAGTTTGCCTCGCAGGTGCCAGGGTCCCGGATTTTCAGATCGCGTCCAAGATAGCCTGCAGTGGGAGAGAGCACAGCCAGAGGTCGTGGTACATATTGGGACCAATAACATAGTTAGGAAAAGGGACGAAGTCCTGAAAACAGACCACAGGGCGTAAGGATGTAAGTTGAGAAACAGGAACGCACATGTAGTAATCTCGGGTTTACTGACTGTGCAACAAGACAGTGAGAATAGGAATAGGATGAGGTTAAGGATAAATGCGTGGCTGAGGGATTGGAGCAGGAGGCAGGGATTCCGATTTCTGGATCATTGGGACCTCTTTTGAAGCAGCTGTGACCTGCACAAAAAGGATGGGTTCCACTTGAATCCTGGGGGGGGGGGGGGTGCAATATCCTGCAGGGAAGGTTTGCTAAGGCTGTTGCGGAGAGTTTTAATAGAATTGCTCGGAGTTGGAAATGAACTGATGTGATGGAGGAAAGGAAGGTTGGCTCACAAATAGAGAAAATTTGGAGAGAATACGAAAGGGAGGATAGGCAGGAGATAGAGAAGGGACACATTCAGTCCAATCATTTGAGATGTGTCTATTTTAATGCAAGGAGTATGATGAATAACGCGGATGAGCGAGTGTGGATCAGCTCTTGGAGCTATGATGTTGTGGTCATTAGAGAGACTTGGATGGCTCAGAGGCAGGAATGGCTACTTCATGTGCCAGGCTTTAGATGTTTCATAAAGGACAGGGTGGCAGGAAAAAGTGGTGGGTGCGTGGCACTGTTAATCAGAGATAGTGTCACGGCTGCAGAAAAGGAGGACGTCATGGAGGGGTTGTCTACGGCGTCTCTGTGGGTGGAAGTTAGGACCAGGAAGGGGGTCAATAACTCTACTGGGTGTTTTGTATAGACCGCCCAACAGTAACAGGGACATCGAGGAGCAGATAGGGAGACAGATTCCCAAAAGGAGTAATAATAACAGGGTTGTTGAAGTGTGAGATTTTAATCTCCCATATATTGATTGGCATCTCTTTAGAGTGAGGGGTTTAGATGGGGTGGGGTTTGTTAGGTGTTTTCAGGAAGGTTTCTTGACACAATATGTAGATAAGCCTATAAGAGGGGAGCCTGTACTTGATCTGGTATTGGGAAATGAACCTGGCCTGGTGTCAGGTCTCTCAGTGCGAGAGCATTTTGGAGGTAGTGATCACAATTCAATCTCTTTTACCATAGCATTAGAGAGAGATAGGAATAGGCAAGTTAGGGAAACCTTTAATTGGAGTATGGAGAACTATGAGGCTATCAGGCTGGAACTTGTCAGCATAAATTGCAAACAGATTTTCTCAGGGAAACGTACCGAAGAAATGTAGAAAATATTCAAGTGATATTTGCGTGGGGTTCTGAGTGGGTACGTTCCAATGAGACATGGAAAGGATGGTAGGGTACAAGATCCGTGGTGCACAAAGGCCGTTGTAAATCTAGTCAAGAAGAAAAGAAGAGCTCATGAAAGGTTCGAAACACGAGTTAATGATATGAATCTGGAAGATTATAAGACTGGCAGGGAATAGCTTAAGAATGAAATCAGGAGAGCTGGAAGGGGCCATGAGAACGCCTTGGCAGACAGGATTAAGGAAAACCCCAAAGCATTCTGCAAGTATGTGAAGAGCAAGAGGGTAAGATGTGAGAGGATAGGACCAATCAAGTGTGACAATGCAAAACTGCGTATGGGACAGGAGGATATAGCGGAGGTATTTAATGAATCATTCACTTCAGTATTCGTGACGGAAAACGATCTTGGTGTTTGTAGGGATGACTTGCAGTGGACTGCAAAGCTTGAGAATGTAGATATTAAGAAAGAGGATGTGCTGGAGCTTTTGCAAAGCATCAAGTTGGATACGTCACTGGAACATGATGGGATGTACCTCAGGCTACTTTTGGAAGCGAGGGAGGAGATTACTGAGCCTCTAGCAATGAACTTTGCATCATCAATGAGGATGTGAGAGGTTCCGGAGTATTGGAGGGTTGCGAATGCTGTTCACTTATTCAAGAAAGGGAGTAGGGATAGCCCAGGAAAGTATAGGTTAGTGAGTCTTGCTTCAGTGGTTGGAAAGTTGATGGAGAAGATCCTGAGAGTAAGGATTTATGAATATCTGGAGAGGCAAAATATGATTAGGAATAGACAGCATGGCTTTGTCAAAGGCAGGTCGTGCCTTACGAGCCTGAATGATTTTCTTGATGATGTGACTAAACACATTGATGAAGGTAGAGCCGTAGATGTAGTGTATATGGAATTCAGCAAGGCATTTGATAAGGTACCCCATACAAGGCATTGAGAAAGTAAAGAGGCATGGGATCCAAGGCGTCATTGCTTTATGGATCCAGAACTGGCTTGTCCACAGAAGACAAAGAGTGGTTGTAGATGGGTCATATTCTGCATGGAGGTTGGTGACCAGTCGTGTGCCTCAGGGATCAGTTCTGGGACCCCTAGTCTTTGTGATTTTTATAATGACCTGGATGAGGAAGTGGAGGGTAGTGTTAGTAAATTTGTTGCTGACACAAAGGTTAGGTGTGTTGTGGATAGTGTGGAGGGCTGTCAGAGGTCACAGCGGGACACCGAAAGGATGCAAAACTGGGCTGAGAAGTTGCAAATGGAGTTTAACCTATATAAGTGTGAAGTGGTTCATTTTGGTAGGTCAAATATGCTGGTAGAATATAGTATTCATGGCAAGACTTGGCAGTGTGGATGATCAGAAAACATAGGACACTCAAAGCTGCTATGCAGGTTGACTCTGTAGTTAATAAGGCACACGGTGTATTGGCCTTCATCAGTCGTGGGATTCAGTTTAACAGTCGAGAGGTAATGTTTAAGAGTTGAGAGGTTATGAGGGGGATAGATCGAGTTGACGTGGATAGGCTTTTTCCGTTGAGAGTAGGGGAAATTCAAACAAGAGGACATGATTTGAAAGTTAGGGGGCAAAACTTTAAGGGTAACACGAGGGGGAATTTTTTACTCAGAGAGTGGTGGCTGTGTGGAATGAGCTTCCAGTAGAAGTGGTAGAGGCAGGTTCGGTATTGTCATTTAAAGTAAAATTGCATAGGAATATGGACAGGAAAGGAATGGGGGGTTATGGGCTGAGTGCAGGTCGGTGGGACGAGGTGAGAGTAAGCGTTCGGCACGGACTGCAAGGGCCAAGCTGGTCTGTTTCCATGATGTTATAGTTATTTGGTTATATGTTGCAGCTATATAGGACCCTGATCAGACCCCACTTGGAGTACAGTGCTCAATTCTGGTCTTTTCACTATCGGAAGGACATGGAAACCATAGAAAGGGTGTAGAAGAGATTTACAAGGATGTTGCCTGGATTGGGGATCATGTCTTATGAGAATAGGTTGAGTGAACGTGGCCTTTTCTCCTGGAGAGACAGAGGATGAGAGGTGACTTGGTAGAGGTGTACAAGATAATGAGAGGCAATGATCATGTAGATATTCAGAGGCTTTTCCCCAGGGCTGAAATGACTAGCACGAGAGGGCATAGTTTTAAGGTGCTTGGAAGTAGGTACAGAGGACATGTCAGGGGTAAGTTTTTTTACGCAGAGAGTGGTGAGTGCGTGGAATGGGCTGCTGGCGGCGGTGGTGGAGGCGGACACGATCGGATCTTTTTAACTCCAGGATGGCTGCATCGAGCTTAGAAATATAGAGCACTATGGGTAAAACCGAGGTAACTCTAAGGTAGAAACATGTTCAGCACAGCTTTGTGGGCCGAAGGGCCTGTATTGTGCTGTATGTTTTCTATGTTTCTTTGTTTCTACTGATCACATTAATGTTCAGTGTCAGACACCCAGTGACTGTAAACACAATCTCCCACAGTCTGGTACTTACCACAGTTTCTGTATTTTACACTCCGGGTTCCTCAGAGCCGCAGACACCAGTTTCACTCCTGAATCCCCCAGTTTATTATAACTCAGGTTCAGCTCCGTCAGTGATGGGTTTGTACTGAGAGCGGAGGCGAGATCCTCGGCACCAGAATCTGTGAGACCGACATTCTCCAGCCTGGAGATGAGAGAGAGTGAGGGTGAAGGACACAGAGAGACAGGAGACGGTACAAATCCCTAGTGTTTATCAGTAACACAATTACTGATCACATTAATGTTCAGTGTCAGACACCCAGTGACTGTAAACACAATCTCCCACAGTCTGGCACTTACCACAGTTTCTGTATTTTACACTCTGGGTTCCTCAGAGCCGCAGACACCAGTTTCACTCCTGAATCTCCCAGCTGGTTTCGCCCAAGTCTAAACACAAACAGACAAATTGATGAATAAAGTGATTCAAACCGTGAGTTTGGGGGAATTTCTCTCGCTCGGATATTTTAGGAAACGTTAAACCTTTCAGTAAATCACTGATCGGAGTTCCCATCACTGTCAATGTCAAGATCCCAGAGGAAGAAGGCAGATGGGGAACAGTGATCCCACTGGAGAAATTGGGATGGGGAAGAAAGATACCCACAGGAGGAAAGGGAGTGGGGAAGATAAATGCCACAGGAGGAAGGGAATGTGGGAGTAACATCCCACAGAAAAAACTTGGATGAGGAAGAGCGATCCCACAGGAGGAAGGAGCATGGGGAAGAGAAACCGGCAGGAAGAGGAGGGACAGGGAAGAGAGATCATACAGGTGGAAGGGGGATGAGAAAGTGAGATGCCACAGGAAGAGGGGAATGGGAACAGAGGCCTAACTGCAGGAAGGGGGATGGTGAAGAGAGATCCCACCGATGGAAGGGAGATGGGGAAGAGATAGATCCCTGAAGAGGAAGGAAGATGTAGAAGGGAGATCACACAAGGATGGGGAAACAGAGATCCCACAGGAGTATGTGGGATGGGTAAGAGAGACCCCACAGAAGGAAAGGGTGTGGGGAAGAGAGATTCCACAGAAGGAAGTCAGATGGACCAGTGATTCCGAAGGAGGAAGGCGGATGGCGAAGAGAGATCCCTAAGGAGGAAGGCGGAGTTCGATATTAAGGTACAGCATATTAAAGGAAGTGATAATATGCTCACGGATTGTTTATCTAGATGCTGAATTGAGTGGATAACTGCATTACACTGTAGAAAAAAAAGTTTGGTGTTGTGTTAGATTCTAACACCCTGCAAGACTCTGTATGAATTCGTTTTTTTCCGATGGTAAAAAAAAACGCCCTGAAGAAAGGGGGTGTTACGTCCGTAGCCCCCTCCTTTGTGAAAATCGCCAGATCACTGTTGGGTTGAGTCGAAAGGGGGCCCAAGTCAGGAGGGGGAGACGTGCAGGATGTCAAGTTTCTCCCCCCCCCCCCCCCCATAGCGATGCAAAGCTACGGGACATGGCCATTGTCGCTTGGAGACAGATTTGTGGATTGAGATACTCTGCTACGTGAATGCCCTCGGGCAAAGTGGGCTGGTTGAGGGAGAGATTGCATCACCCCCAACCTGATTGACATCTACGACCCTGCGAGTCAGAATAAAAAAGGGGCTGTAGGAACAACCCCTCAGTCGCACCAGAAGAAACGTTAAGCGACCACGTAACAGCAGGAAGTCATCTGAAGGAAGCCACGTGCGTTCGATTCCGTGGCTGGAATCGGTGACTGGAACCACGGAAAACAGCTTTTAGCTAACAACGGGGAAGCCCGCTCCCCTGACTCAACGGATTGGCATCTTAAAAGACCTGGGGCAAGTTTATACTACATCACTTTTAAACCCAACAACGCTGCAGCTTGAACGAACTGATGGTGACTTGCCTTTCCATCGGACAATACATTATCCCCTAGACAACGATAGAGATATTTCTTATCGGTTATTATTATACCCGCGCTTAGATTTAGTATTGACGACGTATATTATCTGTATGTTTGCATTAACCTTATTTTTGTGCCCTTTATCAATAAATACTTTTAATAAATAGTACCATCAGACTTCAACGGACCTCCCTATATTTGCTGGTAACTGATCCAGTTACGGGAATTTCGTAACAACAGGAAGTGGGGGTGATGGGAACAGAGACCCTCAGGCCGAAGTTGGATGTGGAAAAGAGATCCCACAGGAGGAAGGGGGATGAGGAAGAGAGATCCCACAGGGACTGTGGGGATGGGAGCAGAGGTGGCACAGGAGAAAGTGGGATAGGGAATCACATTCTTCTTCTGGGATCTCCCTTCCACATCCCCCTTCATGATTTTACATCACTCGTCCATCTGACCTCCTCCTCTGAGCTCTCTCTTCACCGTACCTCTTCCTGCTGTTGGGCCTCTGTTCCCATTCCCCTCTTCCTGTGGCATCTGTCTTTCTCGTGTCCCTTCCTCCTTATTGATCTCTCTTCCCCATCCCACTTCCTCCTCTGGGATCACACTTCCCCATCCCCCTTCCTCCTGTGGGAACTCTCTTTCCCATCCACTTACTCCTGTCGGGCCTCTGTTCGAATACCCGCCATTTCCTGTCGGATACAACACATCCTGTGGGGTCTCTCTTCAGAAGGAGGGGGAAAGGGAAAGGGAGATCCAACAGCAGGATGGGACAAGAGATCCCACAGGAGGAAGGGGGGTGAGGAAGAGAGATCCCACAGGAGGATGCCGGATAGGGAAGAGAGATCCCACAGGAAGAGGTGGGATGGAGAAGAGAGATCATAGAGGAGGATTGGTGACGAGTCGGAGTGATACCTCAGGAGGAATGGGTTTGGGAAAGAGAAATCCCACAGGTTGAGGGGGCATGAGAACAGAGGACCCACAGGAGGGAGGGGGATGGGGAAGAGAGATCCCACAGGAGGAAGCCGGATGGATGAGTGATCCCACAGGAGGATGCCGGATAGGGAAGGGACATCCCACAGGAGAAAGTAGCATGAGGAAACGAGATCTCACAGGTGGATTGCTATCCGTGCTATGCGCCAGTGAGGCTAGAAATAGGAAGATAATGCAGCTAAATACGTGGCTGAGGGGATGGTGCATGAGGGACGGGTTCATGTTTCTGGACAATTGGGCTTTCTTCCAAGGGAGGTGGGACCAGTTCGAATTGGACAGTTTGCACCTGAACTGGAGGGGGACTAATACCCTTGCCGGTAGGTTAGCATGTTCTGCTCCGGGGGTTTTAAACTAGATTGTAGGCGGAGGGGGAAGAGTGTTAGAGCAGATAGTGAAGTGGAGGAGGATAAAGGTCATGCGAAGACTACTTTGATAAACAGATATCAATGGTTTGTACGTGAGAGGAATGTTCTCAGCTGCATCTATTTCAATGCAAGGAGTATTGTGTGGAAGGCAGATGGGTTTGGGTTGTGGATTGGCACATGATGATATCGACGTAATTGCTATTAGTAAGACTTGGTTGCAGGAGGGGCAAGACTAATAACTATATAACCATATAACAATTACAGCACAGAAAAAGGCCATTTTGGCCCTTCTAGTCCGTGCCGAATGCTTACACTCTCCTAGACCCACTGACTCATACTCGGTTCATAACCCTCCATTCCTTTCCTGTCCATATACCTATCCAATTTTACGTTAAATGACAATACCGAACCTGCCTCTACCACTTCTATTGGAAGCTCATTCCACACAGCTAACCCTATCTGAGTAAAGAAATTACCCCTCATATTACCCTTAAACGTTTGCCCCTTAACTCATGTCCTCTTGTTTGAATCTCTAGTATTCTCAATGGAAAAAGCCTATCTACATCAACTCTATCTGTCCCCCACATAAGTTTAAATACCGCTATCGTCCCCCCTCAACCTTCTATGCTCCAAAGAAAAAAGACCTAACTTGTTCAATCTTTCTCTGTAACTTCGATGCTGAAACCCAGGTAACATTCCAGTAAATATCCTCTGTACTGTCTCAATTTTGTTGACGTCTTTCTTATAATTTGGTGACCAGAACTGTACACAATACTCCAAATTTGGCCTCACCAATGCCTTGTACAATTCTAACAATCCATCCCATCTCCTATTCTCAATGCTCTGAATTATAAAGGCCAACATACCAAAAACTTTCTTCACCACACTATCCACATGAGATTCCACTTTCAGGGAACTATGCACCATTATTCCTAGAACACACTGTTCTATTGCATTCTTCAATGCCCTACATTTTACTATGTATGTTCTATTTGGATTATTCCTATAAAATGTAGTACCTCACACTTATCAGCATTAAACTCCATTTGCCATCTTTCAGCCGACTCCTCTAACTGGTCTAAATCTCTCTGCAAACTTTCAAAACCTACTTCATTATCCACAACGCCACCAACCTTAGTATCATCTGCATACTTACTAATCCAATTTACCACCCCATCATCCAGATCATTAATGTATATGACAAACAACATTGGACCCAGTACAGATCCCTGAGGCACACCACTAGTCACCGGCCTCCAACCTGACAAGCAGTTATCCATCACCACTCTCTGGCATCTCCCATCCCGCCACTGTCGAATCCATTTTACTACTTCAGTATTAATAACTAAAGATTGAATCTTCCTTACTAACCTTCTGTGTGAAGCCTTGTCAAGGGCCTTAATGAAGTCCATATAGAAAACATCCACTGCTTTACACTCGTCAACTTTCCTTGTAATCTCTTCAAAAAATTCAATAAGGTTTGTCAAACATGACCTTCCACGCACAAATCCATGATGACTGATCCTGTCTATCGAGATAATTATATATACCATCTCTAAGAATACGTTCCATTAATTTACCCACCACTGACGTCAAATTGACAGGCGTATAATTGCTAGGTTTACTCTTAGAACCCTTTTTAAATAATGGAACCACATGAGCAATACACAAATCCTTCGGCACCATCCCCGTTTCTAATGACATTTGAAATATTTCTGTCAGAGTCCCTGCTATTTCTACATTAACCTCACTCATGGTCTAAGGGAATATCCTGTGAGGCTCCGGAGATTTATCCACTTTTATATTCCTTAAAAACTCCAGCTTCATGTTCCGGGGTTCCATTGTTTTAGACGTGATAGAGGTGAAGGTTGAAAGAAGCAGTGGCATTACCAGTAAGGGAGAATATCACAGCTGTGCGTAGATGGGACAGCCCGGAGGGCTCGTCTACAGACGTCATATGGGTGGAGCCGAGGAACGGGAAAGGTGTGATCACACTAATAGGGTTGTATTATAGACCGTCTAATAGGCAGAGAGAATCGGAGGAGCAAATCTGTAGAGAGGTAGCAGACCGATGTAAGAAACAGAAAGTCGTAATTGTAGGGGATTTTAAATTTTCACATATTGACGGGGACGCCCACTCTGATAAAGGGTTAGATGGTGTGGAGTTTGTCAAATGTGTTCAGGAAAGTTTTCTAAATCAATATATTGAGCTAACAACGAGAGAGGGTGCAGTGCCTGATCTCTTATTAGGGAACCAGACAAGTCAGGTGACAGATGTGTAAGCAAAATTTTGGGGTCCAGTGACGATAATGTCATTAGTTTTAAGATTGGGATAAGTTGTTTTCTGGCAAGGATGTGTTCAGTAAGTGGAACGCCTTCAAGGGTGAAATTTTGAGAGTGCAGAGTTTGCATGTTCCTGCCAGGATTAAAGGCAAAGTTAACAGGCAGAGGGAACCTTGGTTTTCAAGGGATATTGGCGATCTGGTTAAGTAGGTGTTTAGCAGCTATAGGCAACAAGGGACTCTTCTATACTTGAAGAGTATAGAAAATGTAAGGCAATACTAAAGAAGGAAATCAGGAAGGCAAAAAGAAGACATGAGGTTGTGTTGGCAAATAATGTGAAGGTAAACCAGAAGGGTTTCTACAAGAATATTGAGGGTAAAAGGATAGTAAAGTACAAAATTGGTACCCCAGATGATTAGAGTGGTCGTCTATGTGTGGAGACTCACGAGATGGAGGAGATCTTAAACAGTTTTTTTTTGCATCAGTGTTTACTCAGGAAACTAGCATAACGGATATGGAATTAAGGCAAACAAACAGTTGTGTCATGGAACATATAGAGATTAGAGAGGAGGAGCTGCTTGCAGCCTTACAGTGAATAAAGGTAGATAAATTCCACGGAACTGAAATGATATTTCCTCCGACCTTGAGAGAGACTAGTGTAGAAATTGCAGGGGCCCTGGCAGAAATATTTAAAATGTCCTTTGCCACGGGTGCAGTGCCGGAGGATTGGAGGTAGCTCATGTTGTTCCATTCTTTGCAAAAGGCTTCAAAAGTACACCAGGTAATTACAGACCAGTGAGCCTGACATCAGTAGTAGGTAACCTATTGGAAGGTGTTTTGAGAGATCGGATATACAAGGATTTGGATAACCAAGGGCTGTTTGTGTGTGGTAGATCATGTTTAATGAATCCTATTGTGTTTTTCGAGAAAGTTACCAAGGATGCATAATAAGGAAAGGCTGTGGATGTTGAATGCATAGACGTTAGTAAAACATTTTAAAAAGTCCCACATGGGAGGCTAGATCAGAAAGTTTTGACACTCGGTATCCATGGAGAGATTGTAGATTGGATTCGAAATTGGCTGTGTGGGAGAAGACAGAGAGTGGTAGTGGATGATTGTTTCTCAGACGGAGGCCTTTGACTACTGGTGAGCCTCTGGGATCTGTGCTGGGACCATTGTTCTTTGTTGTCCATATCAATGACCTAAATGGTAATGTGATAAATTGGATCAGCAGCTTTCAAAGGCTTTCAAAGCTTGCAGAGGGATCTGGACCAACTGGAAGAATGGGGCAGAAGATGGGAGATGGAATTTATATCATATAACTTATAACCATTAAACCATTAAACAGCACGGAAGCAGGCCTTTCCGGCCCTTCTAGTCCGTGCCGAACGCTTACTCTCATCTAGTCGCACCTACCTGCACTCAGCCCATAACCCTCCATTCCATTTCTTTCCTGTCCATATACCTATCCAATTTTACTTTAACTGACAAAATCGAAACTGTCTCTACAACTTCTACTGGAAGCTCGTTCCACACAACGACCACTCTCTGAGTAAAATAAAATCCCCTCGTGTTAACCCTAAACTTTTGCCCCTTCACTCTCAACTCATTCCCTCTTGTTCCAACCTCCCTTACTCTCAATTGAAAAAGTATATGCAGGTCAACTATTTCTATCCCCCTCATAATTTTAAATACTTCTATCAAGTCCCCCTTCAACCTTGTACGATCTAAAGAATAAAGTCCTAACTTGTTCAACCTTTCCCTGTGAATTAGGTGCTGAAACCCAGGTAACATTCTAGTAAATCTCCTTTGTATTCTCTCTATTTTGTTGACATCTTTCCTATAATTCAGTGACCAGAACTGTACACAATAAACCAAATTTGGCCGCACCAATGCCTTGTACAATTTCAACATTACATCCAAACTCCTATACTCAATGCTCTGATTTATAAAGGCCAGCATACCAAAAGCTTTCTTCACCACCCTATCCACATGTGATTCCACCTCCAGAGAACTATGCGCCATTATTCCTAGATTACTCTGTTCTACTGCATTCCTCAATGCCCTACCATTTACCATGTATGTCCTATTTGGATTATTCCTTCCTAAGTGTAGCACCTCACACTTATCAGCATTAAACTCCCTCTACTATTTTTCAACCCACTCTTCTAACTGGCCTAAATCTTTGAACAACAAGCTTTGAAAACTTTCAATATCTACAACGCCACCTATCTTAGTATCATCTGCATACTTACTAATCCAATTTACTATTGCATCATCCAGATCATTAATGGATATGACAAACAACATTGGAACCAGTACAGATCCCTGAGGCAGACCACTAGTCACCACTTAAATGCAGAAAAGTGTGAGGAGTTGCATTTTGGCATGACAAATCAAGGTAGGACATACTCAGTAAATGTTAGGGCACTGATGAGTGCGGAGCAACAAAGGGATCTGAGAGTTCAGATACATAATTTCCTGAAAGTAGCATCACAGGTAGACAGGGTTGTAAAGAAGGCTTTTGGCATCCTGGCATTCATAAATCAAAGTATTGAGTATAGGAGTTGAAATGTTATGATGAGGTTGTTTGGGACATTGGTGAGGCCAAGTTTTGAATATTGTGCGCAGTTCTGTTCACATAACTATAGGAAGGATATCAGTAAGATTGAAACAGTGCAGAGAAGATTTACTAGGATGTTGCCGGATCTTCAGGAGTTGAGTTTCAGGGAAGGATTGAGCAGGTTAGGACTTTATTCCTTGGAGCATAGAAGAATGAGGGGAGATTTGATAGAAGTTTACAAAATTCTGAGGGGTATAGACAGGGTAAATGCGAATAGGCTCTTTCCGCATAGATTAGGAGAGATAAATTACAGGAGGACTTGGCTTCAGGGTGAAAAGGGGAATGGTTTAGGGGGAAATTCTTCACTGAGAGAGTGGGGAGAGTGTGGAACGTGTTGCTATTTGATGTAGTAGATGTGGACTCAAGCTTTAAGAATAAATTGGATAGATGCATGGATGGGAGAGGTCTGGAAGGTTATGGACTGGGTGCAGGTCAATGGGACAAGAAGAATAAAGTTTCGGCACCATTGTTTTCTGTGCGCTGGTGTTTTATGATTTTCCGATTCTCTGAAGGGATGTGGGGAGGAGAATTCACTCAGTCGGAAGGGCCAATGGGAAGAGAGATCCCACAGGAGCAAGGAAGATTGGGAAGGGATATCCCACAGGAAGATGTGGGAAGGGGAGAGATCACACCAGAGGAAGGGGGACGGAGGAGAGAGCCCAGAGAAGGAAGTGGAATGTGGAAGAGAGGTCCAACAGAAGGAAGATGATGGGAAAGAGAGATCCCAAAAAAAGAAAGCTGGTGGGGAAGATAAATCCAACAGAAGGAAGGGTATGGGGAAGAGGTATTACATAGGAAGAAGGGGATGGGGATGTGAGATCCCACAGGAGGAAGTGCGATCGGGTAAAGAGATGCCAGAGCAGGAGAGTGGATGAGAAGAGATATCCAATAGCAGGAAGGTAATGGGCAAGAAAAATCCCACAAGGAGGATGTGGAAGAGAGATCCCACAGGATGAAGTAGGATTGTGAAGAGAGATCACATAGGAGGAAGGAGCATGCGGAAGAGAGATCCCACAGGAGGATGTGGGATGGGTAGGAGAGAGCGCACAGAAGGAAGGGGGGGGGGAGGTGAATAGAGAGCACACAGAAGTAAGGGGGTTGGGGAAGATATATCCCTAGGAAGAAAGATGGTGGGGAGATATCACACAGTTGGTAGGAGAATGGGGAAGAGGCATTCCACAGAACGAAGGCGGATGGGAAAAAGAGATCCCACAAGAGGATGGGGAATGGAAAAGAGATCCCATAGGAGGTAATTGATGGGGAGGAGAGAGCGCATAGGAGAAAGGGGAATGGGAAAGAGAGATCCCACAGAGGTAAGGGGGCTGGGGAAGATATATCCCTAGGAAGAAAGATGGTGGAGAGGAGATATCACACAGTTGGTAGGAGAATAGGGAAGAGAGATTCCACAGAACGAAGGCGGATGGGAAAAAGATATCCCACAAGAGGATGGGGAATGGGAAAGAGATCCCATAGGAGGAAGGGGATTGAGAAAGAGAGATCCTACAGGAGGAAGGGGGATGGGAAAGAGATCCCACAGGAGGAAGGGGGATGGGGAGAAGTGATCCCTCATGACGAAGGGGGATGAGCGAGAGATCCAACAGGAGGAACGGGGATGGGAAAGAGAGATCCCACAGGAGGAAGGGGGATGGGAAAGAGAGATCCCACAGGAGGAAGGGGGATGAGAAAGAGAGATCCCACAGGAGGAAAGGGGGTGGGAAAGAGAGATCCCACAGGAGGTAATTGATGGGGAGGAGAGAGCGCATAGGAGAAAGGGGAATGGGAAAGAGAGATCCCACAGAGGTAAGGGGGCTGGGGAAGATATATCCCTAGGAAGAAAGATGGTGGAGAGGAGATATCACACAGTTGGTAGGAGAATAGGGAAGAGAGATTCCACAGAACGAAGGCGGATGGGAAAAAGATATCCCACAAGAGGATGGGGAATGGGAAAGAGATCCCATAGGAGGAAGGGGATTGAGAAAGAGAGATCCTACAGGAGGAAGGGGGATGGGAAAGAGATCCCACAGGAGGAAGGGGGATGGGGAGAAGTGATCCCTCATGACGAAGGGGGATGAGCGAGAGATCCAACAGGAGGAACGGGGATGGGAAAGAGAGATCCCACAGGAGGAAGGGGGATGGGAAAGAGAGATCCCACAGGAGGAAGGGGGATGAGAAAGAGAGATCCCACAGGAGGAAAGGGGGTGGGAAAGAGAGATCCCACAGGAGGTAATTGATGGGGAGGAGAGAGCGCATAGGAGAAAGGGGAATGGGAAAGAGAGATCCCACAGAGGTAAGGGGGCTGGGGAAGATATATCCCTAGGAAGAAAGATGGTGGAGAGGAGATATCACACAGTTGGTAGGAGAATAGGGAAGAGAGATTCCACAGAACGAAGGCGGATGGGAAAAAGATATCCCACAAGAGGATGGGGAATGGGAAAGAGATCCCATAGGAGGAAGGGGATTGAGAAAGAGAGATCCTACAGGAGGAAGGGGGATGGGAAAGAGATCCCACAGGAGGAAGGGGGATGGGGAGAAGTGATCCCTCATGACGAAGGGGGATGAGCAAGAGAGATCCAACAGGAGGAAGGGGGATGGGAAAGAGAGATCCCACAGGAGGAAGGGGGATGGGAAAGAGAGATCCCACAGGAGGTAATTGATGGGGAGGAGAGAGCGCATAGGAGAATGGGGAATGGGAAAGAGAGATCCCACAGGAGGAAGGGGGATGGGAAAGAGAGATCCCACAGGAGGAAGGGGGATGGGAAAGAGAGATCCCACTGGAGGAAGGGGGATGAGGAAGAGAGATCCCACAGAAGTATGGGTGTTGGGGAAGATATATCCCTAGGATGAAAGATGGTGGGGAGGAGATATCCCACATTTGGTAGGAGAATGGGGAAGAGAGATCCGACAGAAGGAAGGGGGATGGGGAAGAGAGGTCCCACAAGAGGATGGGGAATTGGGAACAGAGATGTACAGGAGGAAGGGAAATTGGGAAGAGAGATTCCATAAGAAGTGGAGGAATGGGAACAGAGCTCCCAGGGTGGTCAGGTGGATGAGGAAGAGAGATCCCACAGGAAGAAAGGGGTAGGGAGTTTAAATCTCACTGGAGGAAGGGGGAATGCGGAAGAGAGATCCCACAGGAAGAAAGGGGTGGGGAGGTTAATTCGCACAGGAGGAAGGGGGATGCGGAAGAGAGATCCAACTGCAGGAAGTTGATGGGGAAGAGAGATCCCACAGATGGAAGTGGAATGGGAACAGAGGCCCCAGAGGGTGAAAGGTGATGCGGAATAGAGATCCCATAGGAGCATGGGGGTGGAGAAGAGAGATTCCACTGTTGGAATGGGGATGGGGAAGAGAGATTCATCAGGATGAAGGAAGCCGGTGATGAGAAATCCCACAGGAGGAAGTTGTATAGGGAACCGAGTGCCCACAGGAGGAAGGGGGAAGGGTAGAGAGATCTCACAGGAGCAAGGGGTATGGAGAAGAGAAATTCGACAGCAGGAAGGAATGGGGAAGGGAGATCGCACAGAAGGAAGGGGGATAGGAATGAGAGATACCACAGGAGGAAGGTGGATGCTGAAGAGCGATCCAACAGTTGGAAGAAAGTTGGAGTGGGAGCAGAGAGCCCAGAGGATGAAAGAGGGATGGGAAAGCGAGATCTCACAGGTGGATTGCTACCCGTGCCACATGTTCGTGAGGCTAGAAATAGGAAGATAATGCAGCTAAATACGCGGCTGAGGGGATGGTGCATGAGGGAGGGGTTCATGTTTCTGGACAATTGGGCTTTCTTCCAGGGGAGGTGCGACCAGTTCGAATTGGACAGTTTGCACCTGAACTGGAGGGGACTAACATCCTTGCCAGTAGGTTAGCAAGTTCTGCTCCGGGGGTTTTAAACTAGATTGCAGGGGGAGGGGAGCCAGAGTGTTAGAGAAGATAGTGATGTGGAGGATGATAAGGATCATGCGTGGGCGTGGACTGCTTGTATAGACATATATATAAGTTTTGTCCGTGATAGAAATGTTCTCAGGTGCATTTATTTCCATACGAGGAGTATTGTGGGTAAGGCAGATGAATTTAGGGCGTGGATTGGCACGATAATGATATCGACATTATTTCTATCAGTAAGACATGGCTTGCAGGAGGGGCAGGGCTGGCAGCTTCATGTTCTGGGTTTCCATTGTTTCAGACGTGATAGGGGGGAGGGATGAATGGGGGAGGAGTGGCATTACCAGTCAGGGAAAATATCACAGCTGTGCGTAAACGGGACTCCCCGGAGGGCTCATCTACGGAGGCCACATGGGTGGAGCTGAGGAACGGGAAAGGTGCGACCACACGAATAGGGTTGTATTGTAGACCGCACAATAGTCAGAGAGAATCGGAGGACCAAACCTGTAGAGATTTAGCAGACCGATGTAAGAAACAGAAAGTTGTAATAGGAGGGGATTTTAACTTTCCACATATTGATGGGGTCTCCCAATCTGAGAAATGGTTAGATGGCGTGGAGTTTGTCAAATGTGTTCAGGAAAGTTTTCTAAATCAATATATTGAGGTACCAACGAGAGAGGGTGTAGTACCTGATCTCCTATTAGGGAACCAAACAGGTCAGGTGACAGAAGTATTTGACAGATGTATTCCAATTCTGTGGAAATGAGAGAGGATCTGGGAAGAGTGGATTGGGATAAGTTGTTTTCAGGCAAGGATGTGTTCAGTAAGTGGAACGACTTCAAGGGTGAAATTTTGAGAGTGCAGAGTTCACATGTTCCTGCCAGGATTAAAGGCAAATTTCACAGGCATAGGGAAACTTGGTTTTCAAGGGATATTGGCGATCTGGTTAAGTAGGTGTTTAGCAGGTATAGGCAACAAGGAACAAATGAGGTACTGGAAGAGGATAGAAAATGTAAGGGAATACTGAAGAAGGAAATCAGGAAGGCAAAAAGAAGACATGAGGTTGTGTTGTCAGATAATGTGAAGGTGAAGCGAAGGGTTTCTACAAGTATATTGAGAGTAAAAGAATATTAAAGGACAAAATTTGTACCCTAGAAGGTCAGAGTGTTCGTCTATGTGTGGAGCCTCACGAGATGGGGGAGATCTTAAACATTTTTTTAAATCAGTGTTTACTCAGGAAACTGGGATAGCGTATATGGAATTAAGGGATTGAACAGTAGTGTTATGGAACATATATAGATTAAAGGGGAGAAGGTGTTTGCTGCCTTACAGCGAATAAAGTTACATAAATCCCCCGGGCCTGACATGATACTTCCTCGGAACTTGAGCGAGACTGGTGTAGAAATTGCAGGGGACCTGGCAGAAATATTTAAAATATCCTTAACTATGGGTGCGCTGCCGGAGGATTGGAGTGTAGCTCATGTTGTTCCGTTGTTTGAAAAAAGGCTCTAAAAGTCCACCACGTAATTACAGGCCAGTAAACCTGATATCACTAGTAGGTAAAGTATTGGATGGTGTTCTGAGAGATCGCATATACAAGGATTTGGACAGCCTAGGGCTGATTAAAGATAGTCAGCATGGCTTTGTGCCTGGGAAATCATGTTTAATGAATCTTGTAGTGTTTTTCGAGGAATTTACCAAGAAGGTAGATGAATAAAAGGCTGTGAAGGTTGCCTATATGGACTTTAGTAAGGCCATCAGAGGCCATAAGATGTTAACTCAAAAGGTTCAGACACCAGCTATCCATGTAGAGGTTGCAAACTGGATTTGAAATTGGCTGTGTGGGAGAAGGCAGAGAGTGGTAGTGGAAGATTGCTTCTTAGACTGGAGGACTGTGACTAGTGGTGTGTCTCAGGGATCTGTTCTGAGGTAATTGTTGTTTTTTGTTTAAATCTATGATCTAGATTCTAGATGATAATTTGATAATTTGGATCAGCCTGTTTGAGGATGACACTAAGATGGAGGCGTTGTGGACAGCGAGGAAGGCTTTCAAAGCTTGCAGAGGGATCTGGACAAACTGGAGAAATGGGCCAGAAAACGGCAGATGGAATTTAATGCAGACAAGTGTGAGGTGTTCCATTTTGGAAGGACAAATGAGGGTACGGCATACACAACAAATGTTAGGGCACTGAGGAGTGCGGAGAAACAAAGGGATCGGGGAGTTCAGATACATAATTCCCTGAAAGTGTCATCACAGGTAGAAAGGGTTGCAAAGAAGGCTTTTGTCATCCTTGCATTCATAAATCAAAGTATTGAGTATAAGAGTTGCGATGCTATGGTGAGGTTGTGTGAGGCATTGGTGAGGCCAAATTTGGAATACTGTATGCAGTTCTGGTCACCTAACCACAGGAAGGATATCCGTAAGTTTGAAAAAGTGCAGAGAAGATTTAATAGGATTTTGCCGGGTCTTCAGGAGTTGAGTTACATGGAAAGATTGAACAAGTTAGGACTTTATTCCTGGAGCGCAGAAGATTGAGGGGAGATTTGATAGTTTACAAAACTCTGAGGGTACAGACAGGGTAAATGCGAATAGGCTCTTTCCACATAGATTAGAAGAGATGAATTACAGGAGGACGGCTTCAGGGTGAAAGGGGAAAAGTTTAGGGGAGCATTTGGAGGAACTTCTTCACTCAGAGGGTGGTGAGAGTATGGAACGAGCTGCCATCTGATGTGGAAAATGTGGACTCACTCTTAAGCTTTAAGAACAAATTGGATAGATACATGGATAGGAGAGGATTGGAGGGTTATGGACTGGGTGCAGGTCAATGGGACTAGCGGAATAAGGATTCGGTACAGACTAGCAGGTCCGAATGGTCTGATTTCTGTGTTGTAGTTTTCTATGATTTTATGATTCTATGGAAGGATATGGGGAGGAAAGATCCCGTAGGCAAAAGGGGGATGGGGATGTGGAAGAGAGATCCCGAAGGAAGAAGCGGGATGGGAAGGGATCCCACAAGAAGAAGGAAATGGGGAAGGGAGATCCCACAGAAGGTATGGGAGTGTGGAAGAGAGATTCCACAGCAGGATGAGGCATGGGGAATACAGATCCCACAGGAGGAAGGGGATAGAGAGAGAGATTAAACAGGATGTAGGGGGAAGTGGTTGAGAGATCGGTCAGGAGGAGGAGGCATGTGGAAGAGAGTTCCCACAGGAGGATGTGGGATTGGTAAGAGAAATCACACAGGAGGAAGGGGGTTGGGGAAGAGAAATTCCACAGGGGCATGCCAAAGAGAGATCAGACAGGAGGAAGTCGATGGGTGAGAGAGATCCCACAGGAGGAAAGGGGATAAGGATCCGATAGAAGGAAGGGGGATGGGGAAGAGAGATCTCACAGGAAGGGTGGGTGTGGGAAAGACATCCCACAGGAGGATGAGGAACGAGTAATAGAGAGCGCACAGGAGGAATGGGGATGGGGGCGAGATTCCAAATAATGGAAGGCGGATTGGGATGAGAGGTCCCACAGGTGGATTCCAAGGGTAAACGATAATCCTACAAGACGAGAGGATGCAGACAATTTTGTGCGTGTATGTTGGGTCTGAACAGAGGCCCAGAGGAGATGCGCCCTCGCTCTTTGCGTATCTGGAAGTGAGCAAAGTCACGCACGGGGAATGGCAGTAGGAGGACAATCTCACAATGGTATTTCATTCCTTCTCACTGGGACAGTCTGCTGATGGTCTCTTGTCCCTCACCGGGAAGGGGGTGTGAATCTCTGACCCACCTGCTGCAGTCAGTGTCGGTCTGGGTGTCAGTCACAGTGAGAAGGAACATTGTCAATGGACGTGTCACAGGCAGTGAGTAGCACGGCCATTCCTGTGATTTACTACCATTAAACCAATGGTCGTTGTTCACTGATCTGATGAAGTCTCCACCATCCCTCCACAAGGAACCACAGAACCTTCCCGTCCTTGGGGAATTACTGACCGATCCCCTGGGCATTTGTCACAATTCTTCACAATCTGATTTACTACAAATTTACTGAAATTCCTTTACATTGAAACAACACAATGAGACAGTTTCACAGTTCAGAGTGAGAGATAAATCAAGTTACCTCAACTCCTGGCTCTTGTGCAGCCCGGGTCCCAGCCGCTGGATTCCTTCACACTGAATGTGGCAATTCTGCAGGTTGAGGTGTTTTATTGTGTCACTGAGTCCAATGACATGAGACAGGACAGCGCAGTCAATCGGGGTCAGTGTCATTCCACTGAATGAAAGTGTTTCCACAGATTCCAGTGCGGCCTGAGCCAGTCCACGATTCTGAGACTCAAACAGGTAGTGTAATGTGTTCAGGAGGCTCCTTTTACCAGCTTCACTCCCCATGTTTCCACTTTGGCGTTCAACCTCCTCCTTCACCCAGTCAATCACCCGGCAGGTTGTTTGATGAGGAAATGGACACAGAAACTCCTCCAGGCCCCGAGTTGTCATTGGGGAGGAGAGACCAGCAACAAAACGGAGAAATACCTCAAATCGCCCATCTGTCGTGTTGTGGGCTCCAGTGAGGAATTTCAGGATATCCCCGGGATGTGGATTCAGGAATTGTGCGACTGCAGCTACAAACTCTTGGATCGTGAGGTGTGGGAATGTGTACACCACGCTCCGGGCAGAATCCTCTCTCTCCAAAAGCTCCATCAGGAACCCGGACAGGAACTGGGAAGGCTGCAGATTGTAGTTGATCAAATCTCCATCTGTAAACACAATCTTCTTCTCGGACACTCCTCTGAAGGCCATCTGACCAACCCTGAGTAACACATCACGGGGATTCTCAATCTCACGACCGTGGTTTTTCAGGATGTGGTAAATATAGTAGGAGTACAGTTGGGTGATGGTCTTGGGAACTCGCTGCGGGTCCCTGACTCTTTGTGTGAAGAAGGGACCCAGTGCCAGAGCGAGGATCCAGCAGTAGGAGGGGTTGTAGCTCATGGTGTACAGGATCTCCTTCTCCTTCACGTGTTTGAAAACAGCTGCCGCCACCGTCTGATCTTCAAAATGTCTGATGAAGTATTCCTTCCTTTCCTCACCAACAAATCCCAGGATTTCAGCCCAGACACTGATCTTAGCCTTTTCCAGTAAATGTAACGCAGTGGGACGGGTGGTCACCAGCACTGAACACCCTGGGAGCAGCTTGTGCTGGATTAAACTGTACACAATGTCAGACACCTTACACTTGAATGCAGGATCTGTGCATGTGGACTGAGGTTCCGTGTCTTTCTGACTGTCAGCAAAATCAATTGTGTCATTGAATTCATCCAAACCATCAAATATAAACAGCAATCCCTCTGGGTTCTTCCAGACCTCTCTCAGTATGTTCCCAAAGTAAGGATACTGATCCAGAATGAGTTCCTTCAGGTTTATTCTGCAGTTAATGGAGTTTAAATCCCGGAATTTGAAACTGAAGATAAACTGGAATTGTTGGTATATTTTCCCCGTGGCCCAGTCATGAACAATCCTTTGTACCATTGTTGTTTTCCCGATCCCCGGGACTCCGGCCATTGCTGCCGAACTCACAGATTTGGATTTACTCCGAGTAAAGCTGCTGTGGAACAGCTGATCCATCCGGAGTTTTTCCAGGTGTCCACGGAGATGTTTTTCTCTCCACTCCTCGTGGTCTCTGCCTCTTGCCAGCAGCTCATGTTCCACAAGTCTCCGATCTCGAACAGTAGAAATGACCGTGAGCTCAGCGTATCGATCAGCCAGCTGGAAAACCTTCACCTTCTCCCTCATCAGGATCGTGTTCACTCTCAGTGTTTCAGTTTGTGCCCGCAGAGCCTCCTTGTGTTTCTGTTGAACATCTTCCATGGGAACAGACAGTGGACAAACTGTTAGATGCCTCAACGCTGAACTCAGTATCTAAGCACGCAAGAGTTATCTCAAAGCCATTGCATTAATAGATTCATCAATGGATATTCGTACAGTAAAGTCAATTTGATTAAAAGACTCCTGACTGGACAGAAAGGCGTGGTCTAGATAAACACCAGATCATCACATTTCCGCATTAACTGTGTTGTGAAGGTGAGAATTTCCCTGGTAGTTTACTGACCCCAGATTGTCCCGTACTCATCAAACTCCCACGACTGCCACAAATATAATTGTTCCTGTGGATGAAACTTTTAATCCCTTATGTTGATGTGGTGTATAGACATAGTAAAGAGGGTAGTGAGAATTCTACCAAAGGAACGTGTCAGGGAATCACAGCTTCCCCCTCCTAGCATCACTAATTCAAAATGCAAAGAGGCAGCTTTGCTGATCAGCACCTACACTGTGGGTGACTGGTTGGGGTGTGCGGGATCTTAAAGTGTGTTCGAACCCTTTCATGGGTGTGTGGGGTCTCGCAATGTGCCTGGACTGTGTATGGGGGTCTCACAGTGTGACAGCATATTGACGGGGTGTGTAGATTTTCACAGCATGAGAAGGGTGTGTGCTGTCTCTTTCTGTGTCAGGACCTTGTTAGGGATGCGTGTTTCCCGACACTGTCAGGGGTGTGTGGGATCTCATACTGTCTCAGGAATCTGTCAGGGGTGTGTGGGTTCTCACAGTGATTCAGGACCCTTTCAGGGCTGTGTGAGGTTAACGTGTGTCAGGACCCTGTCAGGAGTGTGTGAGGTCTCACAGTGTGACAGGACCCAGTCAGGGGTGTGTGGGGTCTCACTGCGTATCAGAACCTTGTTACGGGTGTGTGGGGTCTCACAGTGTATCAGGATCCTATCAAGGTGTGGGGTCGCACATTGTGTCAGGACCCTGTCGGGGTGAGTGGGATCTAACAGCGTGTCAGGGCCCGAAAACGAGTGTGTTGAGTCTCGTCGGGTATCGCGATACTCCCAGGGTGTGCAGGTCGTCTCAGTGTGACAGGACACTGCCAGTGGTGTGTGGAGAATCACAATTGCCAGGAACCTGTCCGTTGTGTGTCGGGTCTCTAAGTGTTTCAGGACCCTTTCAGGGGTCTGTGGGGTCTCACAAACTGTCAGGACACTGCCAGAGGTATCTGCGGTCTTGCATTGTGTCAGCACCCTCCTATGGGTGTGTGGGGTCTCACAGTGTGTCATTAACCTGTCAGGAGTGTGGTGTCACACAGTGTGTCATGACCCTGTCAGGGATGTCGTGTCTCACAGTGTGTCAGGACCCTGTCAGGGGTGAGTGGGGTCTCACAGTGTGTCAGGACATTGTCAGGGGTGTGTGAGGTCTTACAATGTGTTCGGTCCCCGTCAGGAGTCTGTGGTGTCTGGCCATGTGTCAAGACTCTGCCAGGGATATGTTGAGTCTCACAGTTTATCGGGAACCTGCCAGGGGTGTGTGGGGTCTCACAGTGTGTCAGGACCCTGTCAGGGGTGTTTGGGGTCTCACAGTGTGTCAGGGCCTTGTCAGGGATGTGCGTGGTTTCACAGTTTGTCAGGACCCTGACAGGGTTATGTGTGGTCTCACAGTGTATTATGGCCCTAACAGGGGTATGTGGGTTCTGTCAATCCTTCATCATCCGGTCACTGGTGTGTATTGTCTCACAGTATGTCAGGACCTCTCAAGAGTGTGTCTGTCTAATTGTGTGTCATGTCTCTTTCAGTAGTGGGGGTCTCACAGTGTGTCAGGACTCTGTCAGGCGTGTCTGGAGTCTCAGCATGTGTCAGGACCTTGCCGGTGCTTTGTGGGGTCTCATGGTGTGTCAGAGCTGTGTCAGGTGTGTGTGGCGACTCACAGTGTTTCAGGACCCTGTAAGGCATGTGTGGGGACTCACAGTATGCCAGCACACTGCCAGGGGTGTTTGGGGTCCCACAGTGTTTCAGGACTCTGTCAGGTGTGTGTATGGTCTCAGAGTGTGTCAGGATACTGTCAGAGGTGTGTGTAGTCTCACTGTGTATCAGAACCCTGTTACGGGCGTGTGTGGTCTCACAGTCTATCTGAATCCAATCGGGGTACGTGCGGTCTTGCAGTGTGTCAGGACCCTGTCAGCGGTGTGTGGGGTCTCGCAGCGTGTCGGGACCCTCTTATGTGTGTCTGGGTACTGTCAGTGTGTCAGGACCTATCAAGAGTGTGTCGGTCTAATAGTGTGTCAGGTCCCTTTCATGGGTGTGGTGACTCACAATGTGCCAGGACCCTGTCAGGGGTGTGTGGGGTTTCACAGTGTGCCAGGACCCTGTCAGGGGTGTGTGGGGTATCACGGTGTGTCAGGACCCAGTCAAGGGTGTGTGGGGTTTCACAGTGTGCCAGGGCCCTGTTGGGGGTGTGTGTGGTCTCACAGTGTGTCAGGACCCTGTCAGGGGTGTGTGGGGTTTCACAGTGTGCCAGGACCCTGTCAGGGGTGTGTGGGGTATCACGGTGTGTCAGGACCCAGTCAAGGGTGTGTGGGGTTTCACGGTGTGTCAGGACCCAGTCAGGGGTGTGTGGGGTATCACAGTGTGTCAGGGCCCTGTCAGGGGTGTGTGTGTTCTGACTGTGTGTCAGGACCCTGTCAGGTGTGTGTGTTTGGTCTCTCACTGTGTCTGGAACCTGCCTGGTGTGTTTGGGGTCTGACAGTGTTTCAGGATCCTGTCAGGGGTGTGTCCGGTCTCACAGTGTGTCCGGATGCTGTCAGAAGTGTTTGGGGTCTCACTGTGTATCAGAACCCTATTAACGGCGTATGGGGTCTCACAGTGAGACAGGACCCTGTTAGGGATATGTGGGGTTTCACAGTGCTTCAGGACCCTGCCCGGTATATGTGGGGTCTCACCATATGCCAAGACACTGTTGGCGGTGTGTTGGGTCTCACAGTGTGTCAGGACCCTGCCCGGTGAGTGTGGAGTCTCTCAATTTGTCAGGACTCTAACAGGCGTATGTGGAGTCTCTAATTCCTTCATTATCTGGTCACTGGTGTGTAGTGTCTCAGTGTGTCAGGACCTGTCAAGAGGGTGTCGGTCTAATAGTGTGTCAGGTCCCTTTCATGGGTGTGGTGACTCACAATGTGCCAGGACCCTGTCAGGGGTGTGTGGGGTTTCACAGTGTGCCAGGACCCTGTCAGGGGTGTGTGGGGTATCACGGTGTGTCAGGACCCAGTCAAGGGTGTGTGGGGTTTCACAGTGTGCCAGGGCCCTGTTGGGGGTGTGTGTGGTCTCACAGTGTGTCAGGACCCTGTCAGGGGTGTGTGGGGTTTCACAGTGTGCCAGGACCCTGTCAGGGGTGTGTGGGGTATCACGGTGTGTCAGGACCCAGTCAAGGGTGTGTGGGGTTTCACGGTGTGTCAGGACCCAGTCAGGGGTGTGTGGGGTATCACAGTGTGTCAGGGCCCTGTCAGGGGTGTGTGTGTTCTGACTGTGTGTCAGGACCCTGTCAGGTGTGTGTGTTTGGTCTCTCACTGTGTCTGGAACCTGCCTGGTGTGTTTGGGGTCTGACAGTGTTTCAGGATCCTGTCAGGGGTGTGTCCGGTCTCACAGTGTGTCCGGATGCTGTCAGAAGTGTTTGGGGTCTCACTGTGTATCAGAACCCTATTAACGGCGTATGGGGTCTCACAGTGAGACAGGACCCTGTTAGGGATATGTGGGGTTTCACAGTGCTTCAGGACCCTGCCCGGTATATGTGGGGTCTCACCATATGCCAAGACACTGTTGGCGGTGTGTTGGGTCTCACAGTGTGTCAGGACCCTGCCCGGTGAGTGTGGAGTCTCTCAATTTGTCAGGACTCTAACAGGCGTATGTGGAGTCTCTAATTCCTTCATTATCTGGTCACTGGTGTGTAGTGTCTCAGTGTGTCAGGACCTGTCAAGAGGGTGTCGGTCTAATAGTGTGGCAGGTCCCTTTCAGGGGTTTGGTGCCTCACTGTGTGTCAGGAATCTATCAAGGATGTGTAGGGTCTCACTGTGTGTCAGGACCTTGCCGGTGCTTTGTGGGGTCTCAGAGTGTGACAGGACCCTGTCAGGGATGTGTGGGGTATCACAGCATGCCGGGAACCAGTCAGAAGTGTGTCGGGTCTCAGAGTGTGACAGGACCCTGTCAGGGATGAGTGGGGTCTCACAGCATGCCGGGAACCAGTCAGAAGTGTGTCGAGTCTCAAAGTGTGACAGGTCCCTAGCAGTGGAGGGACAGGTCTCTGAGAGTGTCAGGACCCTGTCAGGGGTGTGTGGGGTCTCACAATGTTTCCGGACTCTGTTAGAAGTATGTGGGGACTCACAGTGTGACAGAACACTGTCAGGATGCGTGGGTCCACAGTGTGTCAGGAAACGATCAGGGGTGTGTCTCGTCTCACCATGTGCCAGGACACTGTTAGAGGTGTGTTGGGTCTCACAGAGTATCGGGTCTCTAACATGTGTGTGTGACATCTCAGAGTGTGTCAGGACCCTGCCTGGTGTGTGTGGTGTCTCACAGTTTTCAGAGCCCTGTCAGATGTGTGTGAGGTCTCACTTGGACCAGGACACTACCAGGGGTGTGTGGGATCTCACAGTGTGTCAGGACCCTGTCAGGTGTGTGGGATCTCACAGTGTGTCAGGACCCTATCAGGTGTGTGTGAGGTCTCACAGTGTGTCAGAACAATGTCATGGATGTGTGGTGTCTCACAATGTATCAGGTTCCTGCCAGGTGTGTGTGGGGTCTCACAGTGTGTCAGGAACCTGTCAGTGGTGAAAGCAATAACAGACGACAGAGGCGTGAACAGTATGAAAACAGCTTGTTACCATTTGAAAATTAACGACCTTGGAATTTGTTCTTGGAAATGAGACACGTTGAATGAAGGTGGTGCATTATATTTCTGTTCAAGGGCTTCGAGTAATCAGTTAAAAGCATGGGCTACTGTAAGACTAATAATCTTTACGATATCTGTCTTTCCTTCGCCCTCTCCTCTGTTGAATGTGCAGTTGAGTGGTCCAACTCAGTCTGCGATGATGAAGCCTTACAATCTCTTCAGCCCAAGAGATTCCAGTTGCATTTTCGGTGACAAAATGTGCTAACGGATGTAGTGAATTTCCTATCCAGACGTTCACAATTTAATTAATTGCAATATTATTTATAGATATTTTCAGTCCTTTCCACGTTTTTGCTGCAAGCTCACAAACCCCGGTTTCTCTGTCCTAATTCCCATCTCTTACCCTTCCACAGTGTCCACACAACACAGGCCCACATGAATTTCAGCTGAGCATTTAGTCTCTGATCTCCACCTCACTAACATTGTTTCCAGATGGAATTCCAGGATTATTGAGTGGGAAATTGAGCTGGATAACTTTAGCAGTGTTTGCACGAAGTGGTTTGAAAACGTGAAGAGAGTGGGGTTTATATGCTGTTCTGGGATTAAACAGACCAGTTGGGGTGTTACAGCTTTTCTCATTAAATGGACGTTGTCATGCCTATTCTGTGACGAGAACTTCAATGGACTCCCAATTCTAAAAATTGATAACCTGTAGGATCTGAGGGAGTTTAGAAATGTGGCTTAGAATGAGGGTGTTGGGTTGGGTGTTGGTAGGGGTATTATTTCATTTTTCGGAGTGAAATCTCCTATAGTTTCGCTCCTCAGACTGCACTCTTCTCCAATCTGACCCCGGTAGTGGGACCTGTCTTTGCAGAACCCATAGAGGAGTGATCCCTTTCAGCAACGCCCCCAACTCTCTGCGTGTTTCCTCATAATCTCCTGTGAAAACTCTCCCTGCAGCAAACATTTTCCCATGTGTCTCACTGTGTGCTGTGACACGGTGGAACACTTACCTGATCAAATCCTCCTGGCTCAGCAACGACTTGGCCCTACACAACATCAACCTTTGATGGCAACAGCGGTTTCTTCACTTACCTTTCAGCTCCCTGGGAATCTCCGGTACGGGTTGATGGTCCGGAACACAGCCTGTTCAGATTTTAAACAATTTTACACGTTTCAATTCATCAAGTTTTAAGTAAGTAATATTTGAATCCAAAAGTAAATTAATATCTGATATCTCACCATGTTCCTGTATTTCTTTCAGGATTTTGTCCAGCTTTGGGACACCAATCCTCATTTTCACAAAGGTTTCCCACATCACCCTCCGGGCGCGGGAGCCTTTCTCCATCACCAGGCTCAGAAGGAGTTTAGAACTGTCCGCCCGCTCTCCCTTATCAGCGAGATCAGAGATTTTCTGTGAAGAGTAACGGTGAACATATTGGGGACTGACAGATTCACACAGAGAATGAGAAGTAAATGATGTGCTGTGTAATGGGATCACACTGAGCAGTCACCCGGACGGGTGCTGATCCTGTCTGGACATGGACTGTACATTCTGAGTGCAGAGCACATGGAGGGACATTCACCGTGAACCTGGTCCACCAGTCAATGAGATCCAGCCTGATATCGTTGGTGGGGAAGATGCTAGAGTCCATTATTAAGGATGAAATAGTGGCATATCTAGATAGCAGTGATAGGATTGGACCGAGCCAGCATGGATTTTCCAAGGGTAAATCATGCTTGACTAATCTGTTGGAGTTTTTCGAGGATGTAACCAGGAGGTTAGACGGGAGGAGATCCAGTGGATGTAGTTTACCTCGATTTTCAGAAGGCATTTGATAAGGTCCCACATAAGAGATTAGTGGGTAAAATCAAAGCTAAGGGCATCGGGGGGAAGACATTGACATGGATAGAAAACTGGTTGGCAGATAGAAAGCAAAGGGCAGCGGTGAATGGGCGTTTCTCGGAATGGCAGGTGGTGAATAGTGGGGTGCCACAGGGCTCGGTATTGGGATCACCGCTGTTTACAATTTACGTCAACGATTTAGATGAAGGCATTGAGAATAACATCAGCAAATTTGCTGATAAGAAAATGCTGGGCGGAAGTGTGACATATGATGAGTATGTTAGGAGAATTCACCGTGACTTGGATAGGCTGGGTGAGTGGGCAGATACTTGGCAGATGACGTTTAATGTGAATAAGTTTGAGGTTATACACTTCAGGAGTAAGAACAGGAAGGCAGATTATTATCTGAACGGTGTAGAGTTAGGTAAGGGAGAAATGTAAAGAGATCTAGGAGTCCTTGTTCATCAGTCACTGAAGGTGAATGAGCAAGTGCAGCAGGCAGTGAAGAAGGCTAATGGAATGTTGGCCTTTATTACAAAGGGAATTGAGTACAAGAGCAAGCAAATTCTCTTGCATTTGTACATAGCCCTGGTGAGACCACACCTGGAGTATTGTGTACAGTTTTGGTCTCCAGGCTTAAGGAAGGACATCCTGGCTGTAGAGGAAGTGCAGCGTAGATTCACGAGGTTAATTCTTGGGATGTCTGGACTGTCTTACGCAGATAGGTTGGAGAAACTGGTCTTGTACACGCTGGAATTAAGGAGATTGAGAGGGGATCTGATTGAAACATATAAGATTATTAAGGGATTGGACAAAATAGAGGCAGGAAATAAGTTCCAGATGCTGGGAGAGTCCAGTATCAAAGGGCATGGTTTGAGAATAAGGGGTAGGTCATTTAGGCCAGAGTTAAGGAAAAACAAATTCTCCCAGAGAGTTGTGGGGGTCTGGAATGCACTGCCTCGGAAGGTAGTGGAGGCCAATTCTCTGAATGCTTTCAAGAAGGAGCTAGATAGTTATCTCATGGATAGGGGAATCAAGGGATATAGGAACCGGTTATTGATAGTAGATGATCAGCCATGATCTCAGAATGGCGGTGCAGGCTCGAAGGGCCAAATGATCTACTTCTGCACCTACTGTCTATTGTCTATTGTTTATTGCCTATCCTGGCTGGTCTGTGACCGCTTCATTGACGTGGCTTCAAATCCATAATTAATTCCTCACTGGATTTGACGGAGCAAAACAGAAATAAGAAAATGACGATCACAGATGAGGAAAGAAATCAGGAGAGTTTTTATAACAGAGTGAGCAGTCACAGGGAAGTTGCAGAAATGATTATGTGATTCATCTCCTCAGTCTGTCAGTGTCCAACATGAGAGCAGATTACCGGCTAACACCTGATGCCTTTCCTTTGCCTTTTCCAGTGGAGGCTTATTCAGTGATTACACATTTTAACATAGTAGTATTCTACGATCCACAGTTTGCGGTTACAGATTGTAACAATCATCTCCACTCAGAACAGAGCACACTCGAGCTCATGTGGCATTCACTGATGATCTGTTCTCACTGTCATCCTGCCATCACACTGCATATCCTTCCCAAACCGAAACTTCCTGTAATATTTCAACTTAATACTTCAAGGCCACACAACTCAACTCGCTCTGAATATTGAGGGGATACCCAGCATTCCGCAGGATCTTTTCACTTTTTCTATCACTGGTTCACATTCACATTTTTGTGATTGTATGTACAGTATTTATTTCCCAGTTGTTCCTTTATCTAATATAATATCCGATGAGTCAGATTTCCGACACCCATCAGTCCTGTGATGTGTGAAAATTCAAAGCCATTCTCCCTCCCACTCACCCGATGTTCCTCTCCGCTGAACTGATTCTCGGCCGTTAACGCCAGGCTTACTCCGTGCACCCCTCCTTCCATCGCCTGTTCCAGCCTGACCCGGTAGAAGTCTGTCAACTGCAGCAACTGGAAATCGTCCCAGCTTGCCAGGAGCTCGGTGATCACTGTGCTCGGCCCTGTGAAGGAAAATGGACAAAAATAACTTCATTTCCAAACACCTATTGGGCAGCAGCTTTCACTCTGGAACCTAAAGGTAGTGCGCCAGGTCACCAAACTCAGTCCGAAATACATATACGAACACCAGGAAATCTGCAGATGCTGGACATACAAGCAACACACACAAAAAATTATGGTGATCGCAGCAGGCCAGGCAGCATCTATAGGAAGAGGTACAGTCGACTTTTTATGCCGAGACCCTTCGTCAGGACTAACTGAAAGAAGAGATAGTAAGCGATTTGAACGTGGGACGGGGAGGGGTGATCTGAAATGATAGGAGAAGACAGAAGGGGGAGGGATGGGGCTAAGAACTGGAAAGTTGATTGGAAAAAGTGATACAATGCTGGAAAAGGGAGAGGATCATGGGACGGGAGGCCTAGGAAGAAAGAAAAGGGGACGGGAGCCCAGAGGATGGAGAACAAGCAAGGAATTATAGTGAGAGGGACAGAGGGAGAAAAAAGAAAGAGAGAAAGGGGAAAATTGTAATAAATGAATAAGGGATGGGGTACGAAGAGGAGGAGAGGCATGAACGGAAGTTAGAGAAGTCAAAGTTTACGAAGGGGAGGGGGAAATTAACGGAAGTTAGGGAAGTCAAGGTTTATGAAGAGGAGGGAGTGACTTCTCTAACTTCCGATGATGCCCCTTCTCTGTCATCTCTCTAACCAGTCCCTTCACAAATATTTTGTGAATTGCCGATATTGAACTAAACTCAGACACGGAGTCAAGACAATACTTATAAACGAATGTAATTTGCTAGCATACCCGTGTACTTTCCCGATGTTGACGTCACTGGAACTCCTCCACTGCTCGCCCCGTTACCCATTTCGAAGACAGTTCTGGTCAGATTCTGCCGCTTTCTACAAACACAATTACCAGGATGCTCAGACATTATTTGAGGCGCAAATGAGAGCACTTTGTTTTAACTGAATCGCACGCTTCCAAACATCTTGGGTCTATCCACCGAACACTTGACATGGCCTGAGCTACCTGTGGCCATCGACCCTCAGTCACACAATGTCCATTTCCGCGCTCTCCATGGATTGTATACTAGGCCAGGATTTTCCAGGGTATCTACTCACTATATTACCAGCAATTCCCTTTTAGGAACCAGTCTTATGTCCTGGACCGGGGTTAGTGTGTCAATGGAATGGCAAGGCAGATTTCGCAGACAGCGCCTACTGCTCCACTGTGTTCCTCCTACCACTGGAGGCGCTATGGTGAGTAATGTACAACTGTTACAGCAGAGCGGGTTGAAACATTTCTGCTGACCAATGGGACATCTATTCCTCTCGTCACTGGATTATACAGATTTCTAAGTTGCACTTGATTCCCATCGCCTCCTTTCAGTTCAACATCGTCTGGCACTGTCCTGAAGCATTATAGTTTCTCCAGCAGGATTTTAAGACCATAATTAACTCCTAAACTCCTGTCAAGATTTCTCTGGGTATTCTGCTGGCTATTATCAGAGTTACATGACGCTGTTAAACACAATGTAGTCCCGCCATACATCCAAAAGAGCAAGCTGTCAAAAACGAATTTAAAATAAATAAACAAAGTACTGGAATTATTCAACAAAACAGACACTGTTAATATTCCAGGTGGAAAACCCCGTATGAGAGCTGAGCCAGTCTGTAGGAGCCATGTATCTGTTCTCCATCTGCATTGCAGTCTGTGCTGCCTATTCATGATGCTTTTATGGTAACTAGTCGCATCAGTGGGGACTTTGTAAACGCAAAGACAATCAGCTACGTATTTGTGGTTTGTTCAGTGCAGTATTCAGCTGGGGACCGTATCATTTGTTATCATCAGCTCACTTTCGCTGAAGTTAAACTTGTGTACCTTTTCGCTTCTTTGCTTCAAGATCGTACGTTTGCAGATTGCTAATAAAGGATCGACGACATACCTTTGCCTTTTGAAACAACCTTTATTGGAGCCGTGGGTGCGTCATACAAGTATATCAAGTCCGTGGGAGTCGCCAGCAATGGCAACTTGGTTTGGTTAGAATTGGCCGCTACAGATGTTCCTCAATCTGCTATTCATTTTAAATATTATCTGTTTATATTACACATTTCCTTTATGTCGTTCTTTATTTTAGTAGCGAAAAATAGCAAATTGGATGCCCTTCTCCTTGGGTTTGCACGCACAAATCGCTCACGGTTTACTGAGAATGGTGCGGAAACAACATCGCGGCAGGTCTAAGGTGAATACGCCTCGTTAATGAGAGAACCAGGAGACTGGCCAGACTGATTAAATCCGACAGGAAGCCGACTGTAACTCAAATCACCATGTGTCCAACAGTGGTGTGCAGAGGAGCGTCACTGAACGCCGAACTCTGATTTTGGAACAGCAGGAGACCACCAACACACACTCAGCGGCCACGTCATTAGGGACAAGATGTACAAAATAAAATGCCCTCTGACAGCAGACTGCCAAGTTTCGTCCAATTGCCGGTGGGATTTACTGCTGGATTTTTTTTTTTTATCACTGACAGATATACACCTTCTTTGCTAAAACAAAATACACAGAATCGGAAAAATACACACACGAATCCGTTAATCCACGGTATTGAACTAGTAGAAACACTAGAAATACCACCTTAATATAAAGCCATAACATCTCCCCGTATAGGTTCTGTTCTGACCTGGTGCTAGACTCCAGCGAATCCTAGCATCTGAGGCCCTAACAGTAAGTGAACACACCCTGAGAAATGTTCAGTTGATAACACGCTCATAAAACTGAACTTCAGTCTAGTCAACATGTAAAGACTCACCTTGCTTCAATGAGTCTTTCTAACTTGTGTTCCGAACCAGAATTAATACTTAAGTGCGCGAAATTTTACCACCTCCAGAGAACCCGCATCCTGGGTCCGTTCTGTTGGTGCCGTCGCTGGAATTTATTATTCACGTCGGGAACAGTTTATTGTCAGATTATAAACCGCAGCGACAGCCCAGGGCAAAGATCGCTGTGGGTTTATTGCACAGAGACAGCAGAAGGAAGGGCGCTCTCCACTCTGATCGAGTATTATGCATTTGGAATAATGCCCTTTTTTGATCAGCGGACAATCCCTTTCTCGAGATTTAGCTGTGCCCCCGTAGCCTGGACCTGCACTGATTTTATGTTGGCCCATTTAAAAGCCATCTTTAACAGTTGCCCGCAGTTGTTACCTTTTGGTAATGGGCAATTGGGGAGCAGCTGTGCCGAGATAACCATCTCCCACAGATAACTACCGGTCAATGTCGACAGCAAGATAATGACAGCAATGACACTGCTCAATACAGTCCATCTTCCTGCCTGATCCTTAATTCCTGGGTCTGGTTTCAGCGAATCCGAGTATCTGAATTTTATGTCAGTAAGTGAACACACCGTGAGCAATGTTCAGTTGATAACACGCTCATAAACCTGAACTTCAGTCTATTCAACATATAACGCCACACCCTGTTCCACAACGCTTGTGTTAAACCACACAAAGATTCACCTTGCTTGAATGAGTCTTTCTAACTTGTGGTCCGAGTCAGAATTAATACTTCAGTGCAAGCGATGCAAAGATTACGTTTCTCTCTAACATGTGGTCTGTTTCAGAGAACGAGTACAAACTGCATCCAGTTCCGCTAATGTTGGAGCCGTCGCTTTAATTTATTGTTCACTCTGGGCCAGTTTATTGTCAGATTATAAACCCCAGCGACAGCTCAGGACAAAGATCGCTGTGGGTTTATTGCACAGAGACAGCAGAAGGAAGGGCACTCTCCACTCTGATGGAATATTATGCATTTGGAATAACGTTCTCTTTCGATCAGCGGACATCCCCTTTCTCCAGATTTAACTGTGCCGCCGTAGCTTGGACGTGCACTGATATTAAGTTGGTCCTTTTAAAAGCCATCTTTAACAGTTCTCCGCAGTTGTAACATTTTGGGAATGGACAACTCGGAAGCGGCTATGCCAAGGTTACCATCTTACAGAGATAACTACTCGGCAAAGTCGACAACAAGACAAGGATGCCCTTCTCCTTCAGTTTATTGTTCTCTGACTGGAAACGAATTGCTGGATTACAGCGCCATCATATGAAATTTAGACCATTTCCCGGCTGCTGAATTTTCCTGACATCGCATTTAATTTACACCTACATCAAACGTTTTCTTATCAGTGACGGATGGAAAAAACTCTGAACATTAATTTCACTGGGACTCTTATTTGGCGGAAGTTGCTGCTGACATATTGGATGAGTAGCAGGACATTCGGCCTCTCAGTTCTATTCCACCATTCTCTGATTCTCTGATCTCAATTGAACTCTGATTTCAGCGGCCCAAGCCTGCACAGCCTGCAACACGTCACTCCATTGACTGTCAAGAAACTGACTGTGTTCTGCGGAATTAAACATTAAAAAAAAAAACTCCTTCTCTTTCTTTTTTTCCTTTGAGGAAGAGAATTCCAAAGACACATTATTCCCCTTCGTAAAAATAATCTCGTCTATCTTCACCTGTTTGAGTTTCCCTTACAACAGCAAACATATTGTCCACATTGCTGTCAAGATGACTCGTCATGTTACATATTACTAGCAACCTGTCAACTCATTTATGTAAACAAGCGGATAAAGTCTCCTCTCATTGATCTAAATAGCAGCGAATACCATCGTCTCCCAATCTTTATCTAATACCCGCGAATACAGTAAAAATTCCGACATTCATCCATTTCATCCGACACCTCCCTCTGCAACAGGATCCTAGACTCCCTGACTGGGAGACCTCAGTCGGTCCGGATCGGGAGCAGCATCCCCAAAACCATCAAACTGAACACGCCACCCCCCCAGGTCTGTGTGCTCAGTCCACTGTTGTTCACTGTGCTGACCCACGACTGTGCTGCAACACACAGCTGAAACCATATCAAGTTCGCCGATGATACGACCGTGGTGGGTCTCATCAGCAAGAATGATGAGTCAGCTTACATAGAGGAGATGCAGCGGCTAACGGTCTGGTGCAGAGCCAACAACCTGTCTCTGAATGTGAACAAAACAAAAAAGATGGTTGTTGACTTCAGGAGGGCACGGAGCGACCACTCCCCGCTGAACATCGACGGCTCCTCGGTAGAGGTCATAAAGAGCACCGAATTTCTTGGTGTTCACCTGACGGAGAATCTCACCTGGTCCTTCAACACCAGCTCCATAGCAAAGAAAGCCCAGCAGCGTATCTACTTTCTACGAAGGCTGAGAAAAGTCCACCTGCCACCACCCCCCCCCCCCATCCTCATCACATTCTACAGGGGTTGTATTGAGAGTATCCTTAGCAGCTGCATCACTGCCTCGTTCGGAAATTGCACCATTTCGGATCGTAAGACCCTGCAGCGGATAGTGAGGTCAGCTGCGAAGATCATCGGGGTCTCTCTTCCCGCCATCACGGACATTTACACCACACGCTGCATCCGCAAAGCAAACAGCATTATGAAGCAGCCAACGCACCTCTCATACAATCTCTTCTCCCTCCTGCCGTCTGGGAAAAGGCTCCGAAGCATTCGGGCTCACACGACCAGACTATGTAACAGTTTCTTCCCCCAAGCTATCAGACTCCTCAATACACAAAGCCTGGATTAAAACCATACTACCCTATTGTCTTGTTTACCATTTATTGTGCACGTTATCCAGTCCTGGGTAAGTCTGTAGTATAGTGTTTTTTTTCCTGTGTTTTTTTTACGTAGTTTAGTGCAGATTTTGTACTGTGTCATGTAACACCATGGTCCTGAAAAGCATTGTCTCATTTTTACTATGTACTGTACCAGCGGTTATGGTCAAAATGACAGTTAAAAGTGACTTGACTTGACTTGAAAATTGATGCAAAATGCTCATTCAGTGCGTCCACCATTTTGTTATCCCCCATTACTGTCGCTCGGTCATTGCTTTCCACTTTCGCCTCGCTCGTACACTTTGTGTATCTGAACAAAAAAAAAACTTTTGGTATCATCTTTTGGCTAGTATTATATTGCATTCCTTCTTTAACTTTTTAATGGGTTGTATTTTGCCTTCTGCTGGCATATAAAATTTCCCAATCATTTACCTTCCCGCTAATACTTGTACTGCATTCCTTCTCTATGCCTATGATGTTGGCGTTGAACAGTGTTCTGCGCCACGGTGTATCATCTTCCTTTATAACATATCTCCTCTTTAGACAGTATATATCGTGTGCTTTCGAAACTCCTTTCGGAAACTACAGCTAGTTTTGTTCTGCCGTCATGCCTGCCTGGCTTCTTTTCCAAACGATTCTGGCGAACTCTCGCTAATGTCTCTGTAATTCCCTCTACTCCGCTGTAGTTTTGATGCATCCTTTCTTTTCAAGTTTGAGGGTGAATCCGATCATATCGTGATCATTTTCACCAGAGCCCTTTGATCAATTCCGGCTCATTACACAATATCTCCCGGTGGGTTCAACATCGAGCTGCTCTGAAAAGCCACGGCGTAGGCATTCTAAAAATTCTGTCTCTTGGAGTTTAGGATCAACGTAATTTTCCCAGTCTTGCGGAATATTTTCAACCCTCATGACGATTACCATACTGCCCTTTAGGCAGACATTTTCTATCTCATGTTATATTGTGTAGACCAAATCATATTCTTGTTTGGGTTGTCTGTAAATATAACTCACATAATGGTTTTTATCATTACAGTTCGTGGTTCTATCCACAATGATTCAACACCTTGCAACCCCATATCACCTCTTTTAAATGATTTAATTTCACATTTAACCAAAAGAGCAACACTGCCCCTTCTCCATTCTTGGCTATTTGTCCAACGTTAGTGGATGGTCGCATAACCGGGTCCTGTGATAAACACCAGCTGCTCATACGACCATCTTCCACCAACTCACATAACTGCATGTACCGTTGATCGGTGGGGTGGAGGGTGGAAGTGGGCTAAGCAGGTTTGCTAACCATGTTTGCTCAAATGTGACCTGCAATCTAGCGGAGGAAAGGAGATCTTTACAACTTTTATTTGGTCCATCTGCAGAAAAAAAAATATAATTCTGGGCATTTTCCAGTGGAGAAGTGGATAAAGAACCTAAAGTACGTTTTCAGCTTGTTTTCCGTGGTGCAGATAATGGAACACACCAGGAAAAAATAAAAATATCGTGTTTACTTCAATTACAGATTTGGTCAGATGTACTTTTTTCTGATGTCCAAAGGTGTCAATAATATAGTAAATATAACTTAACGTATACTGGTGGATGTTTATTTCTGTGTGATCTTCAATCGAGGGTAAATTGTACAAAGTTACAGCGACACGTTTGCTTGGCGATAAATACAAAGTCACTTTACAGAAAAATGCTGATTCTGCCCGGATTAAAGCGCATCCTCTCACACCGACACATCGCACACAGCGGAGCAGCATCGACTGCCATACAGTGGAAATCCCTGTAGGTCTGCGGCCTGGGCTCTGTATGGGATGTGGGGAGGCTTATGGACCGTAAGGAAAACACTCTATTTTTCTTGCTAATTTCTGGTTCAACAGCATCAGGATTTTACAGGAAAGTGAGACACAAGTAAACATGTTAAAGATTGTTAATCTACTTGTATATCAGGATGACATGAAAAATAATAATCAGCCACTGGTAAAACCACAGAAAGACCGTCGCAAAGAATCCTTATTGACCACTCAGTGATCTGATCCGCATTGCGCTGGAGGGAACCCAGTTGCCGACAGTTAATTCCTTCGTTATTGTCTCTGTATCTCTCTCTCTCTCTCTCTCTCTCTCTCTCTCTCTCTCTCTCTCTCTCTCTCTCTCTCTCTCTCTCTCTCTCTCTCTCTCTCTCTCTCTCTCTCTCTCTCTCTCTCTCGCTCTCTGTCTCTCCCACCTCTCTCACCGCTCTCTCTCTGCCCCTCTCTCCCGCTCCCTCTCTCTCTCTCTCTCTCTCTCTCACTCTTCCTTTTCTCCCCTTGTCTACCTTTCTTGTCCACTTGCTACTCCTGTCGAACATGACAGCACGATTGTACAGAGGGCTGACAGTCCTTTTCTCTCTCATCAAACCTCCACTTTCCAAGCTAATGCCGCTCTCTTTCAGAACCGTTCTTTTCTTCAATTCATCTTACAGCAGCAAAGGATGGATCAAATATGATTTTTGACTAATTTACTGCTTTCCCAACACGGGGGGTTTTAAAGAAAATGCATATATTTGCTTATTTTGGACTTAATTCCACTTCAAACTGTGCTAAACCAGTGCAGTGCGAGATTTAAAAAAATATTTTAGTATTTTCGGTATATATGGCCACAGCAGCATTTATCTACACACTTCTTCCTCTGCCACCTGGTAGACCAAGGGTTAACTCTTCCTGTAGCTTTACGGAAAATAATTAGAGTCTGTTCAGGGTAGGCTGCTGACGTCACCGGAGATTCTTTTTCTCTCTGTTTAATAAGAGCCCCGTTCACTCGGTTCCCTCAGTTTCAGCGAGAGCAGCCTCCCCTGCCACGGACAGATAACCGGAGCTGCAGTGTCAGGGAGAGTGAGGACGGATTGGCTCGTTCTGTCATGGATCGGGTTCCGGGAAGCGCAGCCTGGAATATAACGGGAAATGGAAGAAGTGTCTTCTGGATGATTCCATATATTTCTACAGACTATTGGGTACTGGTCGATTTTCGAGTTTCATATGTTCTCGTCGCCATTCAAGTGGTTTTCTTCCCCGTCCTCGCCATTATTGCTCTTCCTGGTGAGTCTCTTTAATACGTTACCGTATTTTCTTATCACGTGTACTTCTCATAATAATAATTAATGATGCTGTCGCACTACAATGTGTTAATTAAACAAACCATTTTCTATGCACTTTGGTGGATTTCAGCCCTGACGATCTCTGTTCAAGAGAATATGTGTTGGCAGTGGTGTTGATCCAGAGCAGGTTTACGAGAATGCTCCAGCGATTAAACGATCTCACGTATGCGGCGCGTTTGATGGCCCTGTGCCCGTATTCGCGCAGTTTAAGCGGTTGTTAACTGAGACATCAATGTTCATGTAGAGAAGGCAAGAAGACAGTTTTGGAAGTGAAACACGTCAATCAGGATTGAATAGCTTATGGTCCTGTGGCGTGGTCAGACTGGCTCAGTTAATGTTCCGGGTGTAATGGTTACGTTTCTGACGAGTGAACTTACTGACAGTCGCTCAGCACAGCAGCCTACCACCGAGACGTTGAAACATTACATATTAAAATTGATCTCCGCTTTCTATTCACTTTCTCATCGCCGCGAGAATATCTGCTATGAATCAAGATTTTTTTCTTCCTCAATTGAGAGACAATTCCAATCAAACTGGGTTCCAACCCTTAGTCTTTTCGTGGCTAATCGGTCTGTTCGGTCATCTGTTGTGCAGGATTTCCGTGAACTGAACCAGGTCCCTCCGCTGTCAGGACCTTCGGCCGTGCCGACCACATTATCGAAGTAGCTTTCGCATTTTGGCTCCTATCTCGCCCTATAGCTTGCGGGAGTTCCTCAGAAAACGTCGTTCGTTCTTCACGTTTCCACATTGGCTGTCGTTCAGCAGTGGCATTCCGTTCTCTAAACTGTGAACATTTATCTTAATGGCTCCGCTTCCGGGCGTTTTGCGTTCGCCAGCTCAGTATCCACATTTCTTTTGCTATTGTTTCCGTTGGCAGCGTGAGGCTGTCGCAGAACTGTGTTGGATAAATCGTCTAATTATCTGCCTTCCAGCAGAAAGAATAACGTTAGTGTGTCGACCCTTCCTCCATTTCTCTCTGATCATTATCAGCAACAGATGATTGTTGTACAGATGATTACAGAATATAGATGAATACAGATGATTGGGAAAGTTTTAAGGAACAGCAGATCTTAAGTAAAAAAACAATACGGAGAGAAAAAATCAGGTATGAGCTCAGTCCAGCCAGGAATATAAAAGGGGATAGCAAAAGCTTTTTTAGCTATGCGAAGAGCAAGAAGATAGTTAAGAATAATGTTGGCCCCTTGAAGAATGAATTGGGAGAAATTGTTATGGGAAACAGGGAAATGGCAACAGAATTTAATGCGTACCTTAGATCTGTCTTCACCAGGGAGGACACAAACAATCTCCCAGATGTATGGATGGGCCAGGGTCATAAGATATCAGAGGAATTGAGACAGATTGACATTAGGAAAGAAACTGTGATGAGTAAACTGGTAGGACTGAAGGCTAATAAATCCCTGGGTCCAGATGGTCTGCATCCGAGGGTTCTAAAAGAGGTGGGTCAGGAAATTGCGGATGCATTGGTAATCATTTTCCAATGTTCCTTAGATTCAGGATCAGTTCCTGAAGATTGGAGAGTGGCTAATGTTATCCCACTTTTCAAGAAGGGAGGGGAGGAGAAAACGGAGAACTAACGTCAGTCGTGGGGAAGATGCTTGAGTCCATTATTAAGGAGGAAATAGTGACACATCTAGATGGCAGAAATAGGATTAGGCCGAGCCAGCATGGATTTACCAAGGGCAAATCATGCTTGACTAATCTGTTGGAGTTTTTTGAGGGTGTAACAAGAATGTTAGACGAGGATAAGCCAGTGGATGTTGTATACCTAGATTTTCAGAAGGCATTCGATAAGGTGCCACATAGGAGATTAGTGAGTAAAATCTGAGCTCATGGCATTGGGGGCAGGGTTTCAACATGGATAGAAAACTGGTTGGCAGATAGAAAGCAAAGGGTAGCAGTGAATGGGTGTTTCTCGGACTGGCTGGAGGTGACTAGTGGGGTACCACAGGTCTCTGTATTGGGACCACAGCTCTTTACGATTTATGTCAATGATTTAGATGAGGGCATTGAAAACTATATCAGCAAGTTTACTGACGATACTAAACTGGGTGGCAGTGTGACATGCGAAGAGGATGTTAGGAGAATACAGGGAGACTTGGATAGGCTGGGTGAGTGGGCAGATACTTGGCAGATGTCATTCAATGTGAATAAATGTGAAGTTATCCACTTTGGAAGCAGGAACAAGAGGGCAGAGTATTGTCTGAACGGTGTAGAGTTAGGTAAGGGAGAAATGCAAAGAGACCTAGGAGTCCTAGTTCACCAGTCAATGAAGGTGAATGAGCAAGTGCAACAGGCAGTGAAGAGGGCAAATGGAATGTTGGTCTTTGTTACAAGGGGAATTGAGTACAAGAGCAAGGATGTCCTTTTGCATTTGTACAGGGCCCTGGTGAGACCACACCTGGAATATTGTGTACAGTTTTGGTCTCCAGGTTTAAGGAAGGACATTCTGGCAATTGAGGAAGCGCAGCGTAGATTCACTAGGTTGATTCCTGGGATGGCAGGGCTGTCTTACGCAGAGAGATTGTAGAGATTGGGCTTGTACACGCTGGAATTGAGGAGATTGAGAGGGGATCTGATTGAAATGTTTAAGATAATTAAAGGATATGATAGGATTGAGGCAGGAAATATGTTCCAGTTGTTGGGAGAGTCCAGTACCAGAGGGCATGGATTGAGAATAAGAGGTCAGTTATTTAAAACAGAGTTGAGGAAGAGCTTCTTCTCCCAGAGAGTTGTGGAGGTGTGGAGGCCTCGGAAGACGGTGGAGGCCAATTCTCTGGATGCTTTCAAGAAGGAGCTAGATAGATATCTGATGGATAGGGGAATCAAGGGATATGGGGACAAGGCAGGGACTGGGTATTGGTCGTGAATGATCAGCCATGATCTCAGAATGGCGGTGCAGACTCGAGGGGCCGAATGGTCTACTTCTGCACCTATTGTCTATTGTCTATTGTCTATAACATCGGTCGGATTAGAAAGTTAATAAATTCGTTAGTTCCTTTCCAACTTTCATGTGCTGGCCGAGGTGCCACTGAAGCAAAGGAAGCTTTGTCTCCGGAATATAATCACTGGTTGCCTTTTCTGACTCTGGCCACCCTCCTGCCCACTGTGTTCATAAAATGCGTTTTCCAATTGGGACCCCAAAATTGTAAAATACAATGATCTTTAATATATATTTTCACGCCAGCTGCATTTGACCGCGTGTAAAGCCTGAGGAACGTATTTCTGAAAACATGATGTTTTTTTCCAAAACTTGATAGACCACTGTAAGTTCTTGAAATGCTGACCATGACGTATTGTTCTGGTGACAAATCAGTTTCACTGTTGCTGAAAAAAATAAGGCATTTTCGAGACATTAATGAGTGGCATAGGATTGTAAAGGCAGAAGTACAAGGTGGAGCTGGTGAGACTCGTGGTACGATTTCAAGGTAATACTCCCTCAATGTTGGCAAACAGGAAGTGACGTGCAAAATGAGGTTGTGGACTACATCTGCAAATTCAGCCGCCCTGGCTAAGGATCAGGGACGGGAATTTGCGCCTCAGCCAGAGATGGTGGGTGTCAAGGATAATTATTTCACGGAAATTCCGCGGAGCATCATTCAGATCTTTTCCCCTCAGCATATACGGAATTTCACAACCATCTACCGTCGTTATCTGTGTTCTTCGCTTTCCGTTTCGTTGCTGATATTCGATCGAACAGATTGCACTAAGATTAAACTACTTTGCAAAACGGTTCAATTTTATTCAACTGGTAATCGCTACGATTATATTATTCCGTCAGGTACACTCATTCCAATCATTGACACACATTACACTCGTTTTAAGAGGAATCTTCCTGTTGTATTTACCCTGATGGTTTATTCTGTTTGGCAGTGAACATGGTGACCATATTCATCCTGTCTCGGAGAAAGTGCGGCCTCTCCAGAGTTGTCACGTGCTATCTGGTTGCCATGGCAGCGGCGGATCTTCTGGTTCTTATCCTGGACTTGATATTGAGCAAGATTCCTCTTACGTACATGCAGCACTCGGTTTTCGACCGCTCAATGCCCAAGGTGTGTAATGTCCACGCTGCTCTGATTTACACCGCAACCGACTGTTCGGTCTGGTTCACCGTCACGTTCACCTTGGATCGGTTTGTCGCTATTTGTTGCCAAAAGATGAAAACAAAATATTGCACGCGGAAAACCGCGGCCGTGGTTTTGGTGACAGTGACTGTGATCAGCAATTTAAAGAATATTTACTGGTATTTTCGACTGTCAGAGGAATACGCATGGGTAATTGCTCCATTCATTTGTCAACAGAGATATCATAATTTCAATTACACGAATCAAATTGACATATTTTATTCCTTCCTCACCCCTGTACTCCCATTTGTGCTGATTCTGCTGACGAACGGCCTCACTGTCAGGCACGTCTTAATCACCAGCAGAGCCCGCAGGAGACTCAGAGTTCCCGGTAACGGACAGAGTGCCAGAGACCCGGAGATGGAGAAACGCAGGAAATCCCTCGTTTTATTGCTGATGGTCTCGGGTAATTTCATCCTGTTGTGGGCACCTTTCAGTGTGTTCTCTGCGTGGGATCGGCTGTATTATCTTCCCATACGTTTGCTTCCGCCAGATTCCCTTCGAGAGCTGGGCATCATTCTGCAGCTTCTGAGCTGTTGTACAAACACGGCCCTTTACGCCGTTACACAGGGCAAGTTCAGGGAGCAGCTAAAGAATGTGGTAAAATCTCCGCTTGCCGTCATTGTTCCGAAAAAGTCGTGACTTTGCGGCCTCGCCCGTCCAGATAACACGAGGTTCTATATATTGCGGGCACTTTCTGTCCCTCTTGGCCTAGCGTATCCTTTATTCCTATCACACCTCACAAGCGGAAATTGCATTGACAAGCCCCTTATGCAGCCGCAATGCTGGTCCCGAATTCGCTGGCTGATTTCCCTTCTTTGCCCTACTGATTGTAGTGCATTCCGCCCCATGGTTCCACCGTACATTGCTCTGTTCTCCCGATTCGTTGGTCCAGCTGCAAGGCCATATTCCTGCGAGGGCATCAGTGTTCCCGAAACAACCCGTTCGTTCCCGACAGTGGCGGCTGAATTGATGCTACAAGTCCATTGACAAATGAATTGGTGCCTCTTCCTGCAGCCACAATGAGCTCGTCATTCTCATGTACCTGGCCTACAATTTGCCACACCGCCGCAGATCAGGTTGTACCCTTTCTGAAAACAATCTTGACTCTCGAGATCTCTGTTCCCAACTCCAGGGAGAGATTGTCCACCGACATCTTTTCCAAAGCCATGCAACTGACTCTCACAGTTATCCTGAAGATACCAACTGAAAAACGGATACTCGCAAAAGTGCTATTCCATTCTATCATTTCCTTTGATGGAAATTTCATCTCCAGACATTTTACAGGCAATGGACATTCCCTTCCACCACGATCGATGCTTCTATCTCCATTCTCTGACGCATTTCCCTCAGGTAACATCACTCCATTCCACCCAGAATAATAAAAAGGATTGGGTCTCCTTGTCCTCAGGTAACACGCCACGAGCCTCCGCATGCAAGAGATTTCAACGTAACTTCCACCATCTCCATAGCCTCTCTACCACCAGGCACAACTTCCCCTCCCCCATCTCCGGTTTCTGCTGATCGTCCTCTGCGCGACTCCATTGTTTACCAGCGGTGCCCACAAGTCTCTCTTATTCCTGTAACCATACTGCAGACATTATTTCCAGCAGGTACTGGTTATTCAAGGGCAACGGAGATCACACTGGCGACACACTGCATTTCCAGTGTCCGCTGACTTGCAAGAAATAAAATGCTGATACTCCATCCAGTTACAGTCGTGAAAACCCATTGTCATCAATGATGTCATCTACAATCCCTGTCAGACCAGTATGTTACTGTTGCCGCGGACAGAATTCTCCTGAAAGTTGTTATGAGATAGATATTATCGAGTTTGGAGGAGAGATATTTTTGACAAGGGCCCCATCGAGTGGCCACACGGACGGAGGAAGATAGACACATTTAACATTAATTGTTGTTATTCTGATCTCAATAATATCGGGAATAGCCCAAACAGTTGACAGTAAAGCTCGCTGTTTTATTTTTAAGTATCACATTGTATCGTGTTTATACTTGGAGGGATCTGATGTGACCGGGCCTTCTCCAGACACATAAATAGTTCTACTAGTGGTGACATTTCCTCACATTAATTAAGCTGCTCATGCTGCTTCACTTTATTGTTCACAATGAGAATGTCGCTCCTTATCTTGTCAATCGCAAAGATAACGATGATATCTGAATATGAACACGTCCGTCAGCTGAACCATACTACTCAACATGAATCGCAGATATCAGAGGCAGTAATGATAGTTCTTATCCAGACCCAACTCAGATTTGATTCGGATAAATGTATTGAACTGGCAATTGTCGCAGAACGGATGACAGGTACAGAGCCTGTAAAAATATTCACATTTCAAACCGAACCCCCTCCCAACACTTTGAAGACCCTTGTAGCCATGGGCACTCGCATGGATCCCAGCCGTTCCTGCAGTTTTGTTGGCTACGCGGAACGGTCCGTGTTCGGAGCCGACACCGGTGTCACTGCCCGACTTCTCCCGCGCGACACTGACGACAGCATGGCTGCCGCTTCCTGCACGCTGCTCGTTGGCTTCATCAACCAGCTCCAATTTCCATCACGCATTTTGTTTTACCTGATCCATTTCCAACAGCTCACTCCCCTTCTCAATCTCCCTTTCTCTGTCTCCTGAGCCAGCTTATCTGCTGTCGTACACAATAAACCCATCGACTCACATAGCTCCCTGGACTATACTTCACCCATCCTGTTACTGGTAAAAATGTCATCCTCTTCTCAATCTCCCTTTCCCTGTCTTCTGAGCCAGCTTATCTGCTGCCGTACTTCATAAACCCATCGACTCACACAGCTACCTGGACTATACTTCACCCATCCTGCTACTGGTAAAAATGTCATCCCCTTCTCTCAACTCCTCCCTCCGCCGCCGCTTACGTTCTCAGCCTGAGGCGTTTCATTTCAGAACAACGGAGATGTTTCTTTCTTTTTCAGTGAAGGGTGCTTCCCTCCCTTCACCATCAACGCTGTCCTCAAAGTCGTTTCTTCCATTTCGCACAGATCTGTCCTCACTCCAAACTCCCACCACCTCACTAAGGATAGGGACCTGCCATCTCACCAGTCACCGCGCCCAGCACATAATTCTCTGTAATTCCGCCATTACTAAAGTGATCCCAACAACAAGGACATCTTCCCTTCCCCTACTCCCAGTCTGCGCTTTCCAGGGGTCTCTTCCTACGCGACTGTCGTCACTGATCTCCTTCCTGGCACTTACCTTGCAATCTGAACAATTGATACACCCTCCCCTGCACATTATCCCTCACTAATATTCATGTCCTCATACTGCCCTCCTAGGTGAGGCGACACTTCAACTCTGGGTGTGTTGGGTCGTTAATTGTCCCTGCTGCTCCGGTGTGGCCTCTTGTATATCTGTGATACTGGACGTTGATTGGGAAATTGCTTCACCGCGCACATCCGTTCCGTCCATCAGAAAAAGCGGGACCTTCCAGTAGCCACCTACTTAAATTCCACTTCCCATTCCCATTCTGACTTGCCCTTCCATGGCCTCCTCTACTGTCGGAGTGAGGCCACATTCATTGTTCTTGTGGAGCAACAGCTTATATTCGGCCTGTGTCGCCTTCAACCAGATGGCAGGAATATCGATTTTCCGAAGCTCTTGCAATGTTCCCCTACTGCGACATTCCCCATTCCGATTGCCCTCGCTATCCTTATCTGCCCCGCTACTAGCTACCCCCTGGTCCTCCACCACCTTTTCTTTCTTCTATGGCCTTCTGTCCTCTCCTATTAGATTCCTCTTCTCCGCCCTTTAACCTCCCAGCTCGTTACCTCACCACTGCCCCCATCCCGGTTTCACGCATCCACATGTGGTTCTTCCTCCCCTTCACCCAACATCGAAATCTGTCTCCAGTCCTGACGCCGGGTACAGTTTGTAATTACGTGTCAATAATTTCTAACACGGTATCAATGTTTGGTATCTGCACAAACCGGGGTTTAGGGCGGGAAAGCTGTCTCAATCACAAGCGTTTAGCGGGAACGGAGACTGTCTTCCCTAGACCTGTGCAGCCAAGGAAACCGCGCATTTTGATTCTGCGGCTCCTCCAGGATTGATTTTGTTCGAGGCTTATATGATTACTCAGCATTGTTCCAGTTGATTGTGTGTCTCAGCCCGTGTCTGGTAAAGTAAATAGGATACGGGGTTAGGATTGTACAGGGGGCAGTGTGCTTTCCACGCTTCCCATGGGGAGGATATTGTAGGCGAGCGTGGTGAACCGCAAGCCGAGCGTCCCATTGCTGAGGTTGGAGACATTTGTAAATGAAACAACCTGGAGATACGGCACAACTCTGAATCCGCTGACACCACAGGTGTGCACCTTCATACTGGCGGTTGCATCACTGAATCTGTTCGCATCCGTAAACCAATGTGCATCCCCATATTTGCCGACACCGCCCTAAAACTGGCTGACACTCCTAACAGGCTGACACTCCAAAATCCATAATAGATTACTCAGAGCAGGACTCATTTCAAACGGCACAGAAAATGACTGTTTCCAGAATAAAAATCCGCACGCATCCCAAATCCGTCTGGAACTGCAAATCCGCCGGAACACCGAAACCCGGTGTAACCCAAAATCCGTGTGTAACTCTATGTTCGACACAAGATGCATAAAACTGCGCACATGTCGAAATGAGAGCGCACACCTAAACCCATCTGCATGCCAAACCCGATGACAGGTTCACATGCACATTGAATTATGCAAAAGCAAGAGTCACTTCATGCAATTCACAAAATAGCTGCCTCAACGTCCAAAATCTAGAACTAAGTTTTGCTCTATGTACACTTATTATGAATATATCTATCAACGATACGACCTTGAGATTCATCACACATCACGATCCACCGACATCACCAAATCCGCATGTACCCAAACCTGCCGCGTATATCTCCAAATCTCTGCGCAGCTCCAAATTCGAAGGCGGCCCTATAAGTACAAATGTTTATCCCAGAGCTAGAATCATTTCAAACTTTTCTCAAGATAGCTTAATCCACATTAACAACAGCAACCAATCGAAATGGAACGTTAAAGTGCACTATTTATTGAAGTGTTTGTAAAAGAAACAACCTTGATATTTTCCATTACTCCAAATCCACAATTGCTCAGAAATCCGTGAAGACGCGCTTGAGATTCGTCACGACCTCAAATACACCACATCCCGGAATCTGTGAGCACCCGAGGGCCGTGGACACCGTCAAGCCGACTGAAACCCAGCGATGCACATTCGATTTTTCCAAAAGAATCATTCACAAAATAGCAGCCCTCACCTGAAAGAAATAGCTAGAACATCTTCAATGTTTAAAGATCAGTTGTTATTAAAACTCAAATAAATGAAACTACTTTGAGATTTTAACAGCTCGGAATCGACTGGCACCCACAACTCCATGTGCACCCATATGCGCCGACCAACACCTAAACCTGCGAACATCACCAAAACCGTGTGCACCCCAAACACGCATGATAATCCCTGTGCGCACATACTTGGCGTCATTCTCATCAATAAGTGCGCACGACGTCTTCCGTATGCGCCCCCAAAGCTGCTGACATACCCACTTGCACATTAGTTTATCCCAGAGCAAGAAACATTTCCAGCAGATTACAAACACGACTTAAACAACCAAGTAGGTACTGTATAAAGTACAAGATTGAAAGTGCATTTGTTAATAAATTATCACAAACCGTCCACCGATAAGCTAAATCCCCGTGCACAATGACGACCATCAGTGGACCGGCCATTGCACACAAGTAGGCTAGTCGGCGAGTGTAGGACCGACAGGCTCTGTCTCAAAGGAGCCTTCGGCTCTGTGTAAAACGTCTGTAAGGTTCCATTTTTGTTATTTTTCCCTCTCTCACTGGACCATTTAGACGCATGTGGTCTGCTCTTCGTGCCGGATTTTGGAGAGCTGGCGGTCCCAGGGTGTCCATGATATGCATCCGGCTGCAGTTCTATGAAGACCGTGTTAGGGATCTGGATCGGAAACGGGATGACCTTCAGCTTGTGCGGGAGAGCGAGTTACAGGGATGTAGTCACCCCTAAGTTGCAGGAGGCGATTAGTTGGGTGCCCGTCAGGAGAAATGGTAATAGGCAGTTGCAACGGAACACACCGTGGCCATTTTGTCACAAGGTGTGGCATTGGGACCGGACCCAAATGCAAGACACAGACAGTGAACTACCAGGAACAGGACTAGGCGTGCGAAGGAAGCAGGGGAAGAGAGGAAGAAAGGACGCTGGACATTACACAGGCCCCGGACGAGACAGGGATTCTTGGTCTTGGACTTCGAGCCAGAGACTGGACAAGGACACAGAACCTGGGTCTTGACTCGAACTTGGACACCAGAACTAGGCGAAGACATGACGAGGTTACAGGATGAGGGGAGGCAACAGGACTGGACGTGAGATTCATGAACAGGACGTGGGAACACCAGCACTGGGCGGGGCAAGGTACTCCTGGGCCGGGCGTGGCACATGACAAGACGTGAACAGAAAGCCGTGGCTTCGACAAGACAAGGACCTTGACTAGGACTGGATGAGGCCCCGAAGCCTTGACATGGTCGAGGAAGAGAGAAGAACGCAGAACACTGAGTCTTGGACGAAGTAGAGTCAGGAGCATGGAACACTGAGCCGGGACCTCTCCTTGGGTACAGAACGTAGGGCCGAACACCGAACACCGAACCCGACGAGACAGTTCCTAACGCTAGTTAGCGGCAAAACAGCCGGACCTAACGAGCGAAGGCGTGGACACAGACAGTTCCAAACACGGCGAAGCTCCAAACACAGGCAAGGTGAGGCGGGGCTCCAGACACAGGCAAGGCGAGGCCAGGCGGGGCTCCAGGCAGAGGCAAGGCGAGGCTCCAGGCAAAGGCAGGGGGAGACCAGGCACCAGGAGGAAGGTGAAGGGAAGGGATGCAGACAGGTGGATCTGGGCAAGAGGCTCCAGGCAGGAAGGTAAAGGAAAGGGATGCAGACAGGGTGTTTTCACAGGAACAATCCAGCAGCCTGAGGCGTAATCCTGAAGGTATTTATGAGGTCAGCCAAACAAGAATAAGCTGCCTCAACAGAAACTAGGGAAACCCGGAAAACCTGGAATAAGGTACGTAGACCGGACAGTGAACCGGAATGCGGATTTCACGGACCATACCACGACACATTGCCATGAAAAGCAAGTATACCGCTTTGATACATTTTTCAGGGGTGACGTCCTGGAAGAATGCCGCGGCAACCTAGTTACAGGCACAGAACATGGGACGGTGGCGGAGAAGGGAAAGGGACAGAAGAAGGAACTGCAGCGATAGAGGATTCGATAGTGTGGGGAACAGACAGGAGACACTGTGGACGTAAACTGCACACACGAAAGGTATGCTGCCTCCCAGGTGTCAGGGATGGGACGGCTCAGATCGCGTCCACAACATTTTTGGGGAGGGCGGTAAAAGTGAATATAGCATTCAGTCACCTTGTCAGGAAGGGCAGGCAGGTGATGGGACTTATTTGCAGCCAAAAGGTTGAGTCACAAATCATTAGGTGTGCAGGATCAGAAAGGACAGCAAGGTGTTGAATCTAAATGCTCGTCGTATCAGAAATCAGGTGGATGATATTGTGGCAATATTACAGATTGCCAGACATGATGTTGTAGCCATCACTGAAAGGCGGCTGAAAGATGTTTGCAGTTGGGAACTGAATGTCCGAGGTTACATGTTATATCGGAGGGATAGAAAGTTAGGTAGAGGGGATGATGTGGGTCTACTGGGAAAGAATGCCTTAGAATCAGTAAAAGGATGTGATCGAGTATGGGAAGATCTTGCATCCTTGTGGGATGAGTTAAGAAAAATGCAAGGAAAAAGAATGTGGATGCCAGTTTTATACAGCCTCCCAACAGTGGCTGGGAGCTGGACCGTAGGTTACAACAGGAAATAGAAAAGGCGAATAAAAAGGAAATTATATGGTAGTCATGGGTGACTTTAACATGCAGGCCGATTGGGAAATTCAGTTTTGTAATGGATCTCAAGCAAGTGATTTCTTTGAATGCCTAAGAAATAGCCCTTTAGAGCAGTTTACCGTTGAACCTTCGAGGGGTTTAGGTATACTGGATTGGGTGTTACGTGAGTCGATTTGGCAGCTAAGGTAATAGAACGCTTAGGAAGCACTGATCACAATATGATTGTGTTCTACTTGAAATTTGATAAGTAGAAAGTGAAGTCTGAAGTAGCGGTATTTCATTGGAGTAAGGGAAATCACAGTGGTACGAGAGAGTAGCTGGTCAAAGTACAATCGATTGGTAGGAGCTACAGCCAGGGAGGTCAGCAGAGCATAAACGTCGTCTGTTTCTGTGAAAATGAAGAATGTGCAGGACATGTGTATCTGAAATTTTGATAAATACTCGAATTGTAAAATAGTACAACTATGGCTGACAAGGGAAGTCAAGGCTATTGTAAAAGCAAAAGAAAGGTCAAACAGCAAAGCAAAAATTAGTGGCTAGATAGACGATTGGGAAGTTTTGTTTAAACCTACAGAGAGCAACTAAAATGATCATTAAAAGGGAAAAGACAAAACATAAAAGCAAGGCAGCAAATAATATCAAAGTGGATTGTAAATGATTTTTCAAGTCTTTTAAAAATAAAAGAGAAATGAGAATGGATATTCGACCGCTAGAAAGTGAGGCAGGAGAAATAATCACGGGGGACTGATGAATTAAATCAGTATTTTGCACCAGTGTTCATTGTGGCAGATACTAGCTGTATGCCTGATGTTGTGGCGTGTGAAGGAAGATAAATGTGTGCAGTTACTGTTAAAAGAGAGAAGGTGCCCATAGAGCTGAAAGACAGAAAGTTACGTAAGTCACACGGATCACAAGAACCGCATTCTGGGGTTCTGAAAGAGGTAGCATTAGGGATTCTGGTGCATTAGAAATGGCCTTTCAAAATCATTGAAATCTGTCATGATGCCAGAGGACTAAGAAATTGCAAACGCTACTCCTCTCTTTAGGAAAGGAGGAAGGCAGCAGAAAGGAAATTACAGAACAGTCACCTAGCTGCCATACCCTCTCCAGCAGCCCCCCTACTCAATGTGATCCGCCTATACGGCCCCAATGACCACAAATCCCACTACGTTGTTTTCCACTGACTCTACCTCCCCATTTTCCAATGCCCACATACCTCCCACATTTTCGCTGACTCCACACCTCCCCGTCAGCTCACACTGCGACTATTCCTCCCCAGCAGACCCCACAACTCTCAGGCATCTGACATTGACCTCGGGCCTCTATCGAACAGCAACCAGCTCATACCTCACCCGTCAGCCACTGAAGCCGTCCTCATACACCACCTCGCCCATAAGCAGCGCGACTGCATCTCCACTTCCGGACTGGCTTGACCTGAAAAACAAGATCAGTGTGTCTAATCTTGATTCATAACCGCACATCAGCCACTTCCAGAGCACCCATCTGACTCCTCACGCTCAACGGACGCCCATTGTTCAACGACCACAGAACCCCACCACCCACCAGAAAGATCCACAAGAACAGCAACGCACAGCACACTCGCACCCCCAGTCATTTAACTGAACACTCTGCTCCCTCGGGATCCAGTATCTGTGAATCCTCGGGAGGACGCCTTTCGGCATTTTGAACCCGTGATGCTTCGCGCGTCATTCTGCAGTTTCCCGTGGGCAGGAAAAGTCAACGTTGATTGCATCAGCACAAGTCAGGTTTAGTAGAGCGATAAGGACGAGAATCATCTGATACCGAATGGGGAAAGGAGAGAAAGAGGGAGGGCCATTCTTTGGAAAACCAGCATCCTTGACCACCACAGAAATAACCCAGAGAACGCTATGGAAGGTGGTCACTCGCCCGATTCAATATAACGTTGAGACTTTATAAAGCACTGTTCGGGCTGCACTTTGAGTGTTGTGAGCAGATTTGTGCTCCTCCGCTTAGAAAGGATCTGCTGAAACTAGGGAGTGCTCAGTCCTGGTTTACGAAAATGATTTCCCGACTTAACGGCTTGTCATATGAAGACGGTTTGTTGGCTCTGGCCCGGAATTCACTGGAAAACTGCAAAATGAGGTGTGACGTCATTGGAAATATTGAATGGTGAGAGATCTTGACAGAATAGATGTGGAATGGATAATATTTATGGTGAGAGAGTCTGGGACCAGAGGACGCTGCCTCAGAATAGAGGAGCGTCCTTGTAGAACGGCAAACAGAACTAATTTCGTTAGCCAGAGAGGGCTGAATCCTGTAATTCCTTGCCACGGGCAACTGCAGAGACCAAGTCTTTATGTATATTTAAGACGGGAAGTGATAGATTCTTCATTCTGCAGGTCATGGATAGAAAAAAAAACAAGACATTGGGGCAGAAAGGAAAATTGGATTAGCCATGACTAAATGGCGGAGCAGACTCGAGAGACCAACTTGATTAATTCTGCTCCTATTCTTAATGTCCTTATGGCCTTAACTGCTTTGCGCTGATGGTTATATGAGCCGTCTCGTTAACTTTGCTTCCTGTATCGTTTCGATACCTACACATGAATCGCCCGTCATCTGTGTGTGCAGTTACATTTGAAGACACCTGGTGACCCCATCTCTACCACAGGAGCAGGCAGCGCCTTCCAATCACAACCACTTATTGTTTGTACAACACCGCGTGTGTAGCCCAGGTGGTATCCTGGTAAATCTGCTCTTCACCCCCTTTAACGTTTCCACCGTCTTCCTAAGCTCAACATCTCAAGTGTGGTCTAACCTGTGCGTTACAGATCTGCAACATTTTCTCACCATGTTTGAGCTCGATTCCAGACAAATGAAGTCCAGCACGCCTTCTTAACATTGCTCCCAGCTTGTTCATAGTTCAGAGCACATTTACCATCAAAGTATGTATACAGTAGACAGCCTTGAGGTTCGTCTTGTTGCAGGCGGCCACAAAGCAAAGAACCCGCTTAAAGAAAATAAAAACACACATAATTCAGGACTAAGGAAAACCCCGAGGCATTCCACAAGTATGTGAAGAGCAGGAGGATAAGATGTGAGCGAATAGAACCAATTAAGTGGGAGAATGGAAAAGTGTTTATGGAACCCGAGGAAATAACGGAGGTACTTAAAGAATAATTTACTTCATTATTCATGACGGGAAAGGATCTTGGCGATTGTAGGGATGTCTTGCAGTGGACTGAAAAGCTTGAGAATGTGCCGGAGATTTTGGAAAGCATCCAGTTAGATAAATTGCTGGGACCAGACAGGATATACCCTGGGCTACTGTGGGAAGCGAGGGTGGAGATTGCTGAGACTCTGGCAATGATCTTTGCATCATCAATGAGGACGGGAGAGGTTCCGGAGGATTGGAGGGTTGCGGATGTTGTTCCCCTATTCAAGAAAGGGAGTAAAGATAGCCCAGGAAATTATAGACCAGTCAGTCTTATTTTAGTGGTTGGTCGGTTGATGGAGAAGATCCAAAGAGGGTGTCTCTGTACACAGCGGAGATGATTTATATCTGGTGGCACATAGTGGGGCGGGGTGGGGTAGTTCATCAGTCAGCCGCATGCTGCAATGTGGAGCATTGGATTATTCCAAATGTGAAACCTGAGCTTCCCTCACATCATTCCTACTCACAAACTCTCTCAGTACCACACTGAACAAGGCTGCAACGGTATATTCAATAAAACATGGACGGCACGATACAGACCAATCTGAAGCTTACATAAGAAAATCAAAATGAATATCACATCATTTATGAGTGGGCCATCACTGGAACAAACTCACACAGTTGTGCACATTGAGGGACGGATAAAAGAATCGTCAAACTCTTAAGAGAGAAGATACTCGGTGAAGGAAGCAATTTAGAATTGTTGAGGGAAATCTATTGATATACATGCTGCTGGAACATGAAACATTCTGGCTCGGTTTGTTTTATATCTATCAATTTATGAATTTACTTACGCAAATATATTTAAATTACAGCACTTATCTGAAGTGTTTATTTTCATTCAACATTGAAGAAGTTGCATTGTCAAGCCATAGACAATTACAGACCAAGTGCTGTTCTATTTGGCTGTATCTGTTTGAGTAACTAATAGCATGCAGAATGATGCCGGGACGAATGGTCTGTTTGCCCCATGACTCTATTATCCTGAATATACCGCTCCGAACAACCGATATTATTCATTGATGATTTCTCTATCTCACAATTATAGCATAAGCCAACCGTAGGAGACACTTGTTCCAAAAATAGGTCGAGGAAGACGGCAACTATTTTAAGATCAGTTACAAGATTTGAGAATTAAGAGAAAAAATACTCCCGCTCCCACTGAATCAGTGGCTTCAGGCTACAGGACTGAGAGGACACAGTTAAAGCTCGATCAGAGACTGACAGATACAGATTGAAACCCACACTATCACACTATAACACAGACTGACAGATACAGCAGGAAACCTACACTCTCACACTGTAACAGAGACCGACAGATGCAGAATGAAACCCACGCTCTCACACTGTAGCAGCGATTGACAGATAAAGAATGAAACCCAAACTCTCCCACTGTAGTAGAGACTGACACATACAGAATGAAACCCACACTCTCAGACTGCAGCGGCGACAGACAGATACAGAATGAAACCCACACTCTCGGACTGCAGCGGCGACAGACAGATTCAGAATGAAATCCACACTCTCACACTGTAACAGAGACTGACAGATACACAATGAAACCCACACTCTCACACTGTAACAGAGACCGACAGATGCAGAATGAAACCCACGCTCTCACACTGTAGCAGCGATTGACAGATAAAGAATGAAACCCAAACTCTCCCACTGTAGTAGAGACTGACACATACAGAATGAAACCCACACTCTCAGACTGCAGCGGCGACAGACAGATACAGAATGAAACCCGCACTCTCAGACTGCAGCGGCGACAGACAGATACAGAATGAAACCCACACTCTCACACTGTAACAGAGACTGACAGATACACAATGAAATCCACACTCTCACACTGTAACACAGACCGACAGATACGGAATAAAACCCGCACTCTCACACTGTAGCAGAGACTGACAGATACAGAATGAAACCCACACTCTCAGACTGCAGCGGCGACAGACAGATACAGAATGAAACCCACACTCTCACACTGTAACAGAGACTGACAGATACACAATGAAACCCACACTCTCACACGGTAACACAGACCGACAGATACAGAATAAAACCCGCACTCTCACACTGTAGCAGAGACTGACAGATACAGAATGAAACCCACACTCTCAGACTGCAGCGGCGACAGACAGATACAGAATGCAACCCACACTCTCACACTGTAACAGAGACTGACAGATACAGAACGAAACCCACACTCTCACACTGTAACAGAGACTATTAAATACAAATTGAAACCCCACAGTCTCACACTGTGGCAGAGACTGTCAGATACAGAATGCACCCCACACTTTCGCACTAGAGGAGAAACTGGTATATGCAGTATGAAATGCACAGAGAGTGTGTGTGAGTGTGAGAGAGTGTATCTGTTTGCGCGTGTGTGTAGGTGCGTGTGTATGTCATAGATACTGTATATGTGTGTGTGTGTATATTTACATGTGTGTGAGTGCATTTGTGTAAGAGTGTTTGTGTGTATCTCTGTGTGTGTGTGTGTGTGTGTGTGTGTGTGTGTGTGTGTGTGTGTGTGTGTGTGTGTGTGTGTTCATAATACTTTCAATATGGCTTTATTTGATAACTTTGCTTTATTAGATGGTCCTGCGAAAGACACTGTAAAGGAAATGCCAAAGACAGGGGTATTTTTATGTTAAACCATGAGATCATATCGGAATGGAATCTATACCCGTCAGAAAGTATTTTGTAAAATCATGCCGATATTTACACCATGGAGAAACGTGTTGTGGTTGTACTCGTAACCCACAGAGCAGTGAATGGCAGCCTTATCATCTCATTATATTCCTACAGCTAATTGAACGCCACAGTCTTTCAGCATCTAACTGTTTCTCAGGCAGATTCAACAGAGGTTTTGTCCGTCACTTTACTGTTCAAAATCCACAGCACGAATAACAAATTTTATGCGTATACGTTTTGTGATATAGAAGAGTTGCACACAAACATCCGCACACATGCGCACACACAATAAGAACACACACAAACACACCTATACACACATCCACACACACACGCGCACACACACACACGCACGCACACACAGACAGACACATATACACATAAAAACACGCGCGCGCTCATACACACTAACCCACACCCACCCACATACATATAAACATAGGTACAAACAGATACTACAGATGTGGAGAAGATAGGTTAAGAGTTGGAGGGAACCGTGGAGACAATAGACAATAGACAATAGGTGCAGAAGTAGACAATTCGGCCCCTCCAGTCTGCAACGCCATTCTGAGATCATGCCTGATCATTCACTATCAATACCCAGTCCCTGCCTTGTACCCATATCCCTTGATTCCCCTATCCATCAGATATCTATCCAGCTCCTTCTTGAAAGTATCCAGAGAATTGGCCTCCACCGTCTTCCGAGGCAGTGCATTCCACACCTCCACAACTCTCTGGGAGAAGAAGCTCTTCCACAACTCTGTTTTAAATAACTGACCTCTTATTCTCAATCCATGCCCTCTGGTACTGGACTCTCCCAACATTTGGAACATATTTCCTGCCTCAATCCTATCAAATCCTTTAATTATCTTAAACGTTTCAATCAGATCCCCTCTCAATCTCCTCAATTCCAGCGTGTACAAGCCTAATCTCTCCAATCTCTCTGCGTAAGACAGCCCTGCCATCCTAGGAATCAACCTAGTGAATCTACGCTGCACTTCCTCAATTGCCAGAATGTCCTTCGTTAAACCTGGAGACCAAAACTGTACACAATATTCCAGGTGTGGTCTCACCAGGGCCCTGTACAAATGTAAAAGAACATCCTTGCTCTTGTATTCAATTCCCCTTGTAACAAAAGCCAACATTCCATTTGCCCTCTTCACTGCCTGTTGCACTTGCTCATTCACCTTCATTGACTGGTGAACTAGGACTCCTAGGTCTCTTTGCATTTCTCCCTTACCTAACTCTACACCGTTCAGACAATACTCTGCCCTCTTGTTCCTGCTTCCAAAGTGGATAACTTCACATTTATTCACATTGAATGACATCTGCCAAGTATCTTCCCACTCACCCAGCCTATCCAAGTCTCCCTGTATTCTCCTAACGTCCTCTTCGCATGTCACACTGCCACCCAGTTTAGTATCGTCAGCAAACTTGCTGATATAGTTTTCAATGCTCTCATCTAAATCATTGACATAAATCGTAAAGAGCTGTGGTCCCAATACAGAGCACTGTGATACCCCACTAGTCACCTCCAGCCAGTCTGAGAAACACCCATTCACTGCTACCCTTTGCTTTCTATCTGCCAACCAGTTTTCTATCCATGTTGTAACCCTGCCCCCAATGCCATGAGCTCTGATTTTACTCACCAATCTCCTATGTGGCACCTTATCGAATGCCTTCTGAAAATCTAGGTACACAACATCTACTGGCTTACCCTCGTCTAACATCCTTGTTACACCCTCAAAAAACTCCAACAGATTAGTCAAGTATGATTTGTCCTTGGTAAATCCATGCTGGCTCGGCCTAATCCTATTTCTGCCATCTGGATGTGCCACTATTTCGTCCTTAATAATGGACTCAAGCATCTTCCCCACGACTGACGTTAGGCTAACAGGGCGATAGTTCTCCGTTTTCTCCTTCCCTCCCTTCTTGAAAAGTGGGACAACATTAGCCACTCTCCAATCTTCAGGAACTGATCCTGAATCTAAGGAACATTGGAAAATGATTACCAATGCATCCGCAATTTCCTGAGCCACCTCCTTTAGAACCCTCGGATGCAGACCATCTGGACCCGGGGGTTTATTAGCCTTCAGTCCTACCAGTCTACTCATCACAGTTTCTTTCCTAATGTCATTCTCTCTCAATTCCTCTGATATCTTATGACCCGGGCCCATCCATACATCTGGGAGATTGCTTGTGTCCTCCCTGGTGAAGACAGATCTAAAGTATGCATTAAATTCTGTTGCCATTTCCCTGTTTCCCATAACAATTTCTCCCAATTCATTCTTCAAGGGGCCAACATTGTTCTTAACTATCTTCTTTCTCTTCACATAGCTAAAAAAGCTTTTGCCATCCCCTTTTATATTCCTGTCCAGACTGAGCTCATACCTGATTTTTCTCTCCGTATTGCTGTTTTAGTTAAGATCTGCTGTTCCTTAAAACTTTCCCAATCATCTGTATTCCCACTCATCTTAGCCCTGTCATACTTCTTTTTCTTTAATGCTATACAATCTCTGACTTCCTTTGTCAAACACTGTGGCCCCTTCCCCCTCTTTGAATCCTTCCTTCTCATTGGAATGAACAATGAGTTCTGTACTTATCGACGGTGTCCAAATTAAACATTACACCGGGAAAGTGATCAAAATGACGTAAACATCGATGCCGTCCAGGTCTGATGGAGAACTGGACAGAGTGTCTGTGTACACCGTGGGTATGTTTATATCTGTCGGCACATAATGGAGCATAATGGGGTGGGTTTAACAGCTGAGCGGTCAAAGTGAAGCTTCTGAATTAAAAAAATACAAAGTGAATGACATTAACTGAAAGTCTGCAGAAGGAGACTGACAGTGACCCTGGATCCACAGCACACTGAGGGGAAACAAGGTCTATTTGTAGATGAAACAATAGATGTGACAGTGAACATTGTCCAAAATGTTGGAAGCACCGATTCCCGTTTGCTCGTGGAAAGAGAACCAAAGTGAAAGTCTGAAGGAGAACTGGACCGAGTGTCTGTGGACACAACGACTATGATTTGTATATGGTGACTTATAGTCGGACGGGGTGGAATAGGTTTGGTGTCTGAGCAGCCAGAGTGGAACTGCTGAATTAAGAAAAAGTGAATGATATTAAATTAAATTAAATTAATATTAAATGAAAGTCTGCAGGAGGAGACTGGGAGGGGTTTTCATGTGTCCCTGGATCCAGAGCACACTGAGGGGAAACAGGATCTATCTGTAGATGAATCAGCAGGCGTGACAGTGAAAATTGCCGAAAATGCTGGAAACATCGATTCCGGAATGCTTGTGGAAAGAGAACCACAGTGAAAGTCTCAGTTTGGAAAATGGGAACAGTCGTGACCGCTGTCAATACAACTGTGGAATGTTGGAAATGAAGCTGATTGCTCACTTACTGGTCTCATTGCGCATTTTGCTCGAATTACTCAAAGGGGTCGGACTGAGGTAATGCTAATGATGCTGACGTGTTCGCGTTACATCCCCACAGAATTCACACCTGAGACACTGCCGGTGATGTAATTTGTTTGTTCACTAACAATGGTCAGAGGTGGGACCTTGTCACTGGAGATGGATCCCCTGTATAAATCAGAGCCTGTTGCAGTACGTCAGCCCAGAGTGTCTTGCCGATCTGTGGAATTCAGAGCAATAGCGTTCACTGCGTCACTCAAATGGGATATCCAGTAATCTGGCGGATAGAAGACATTTACTACCCTGTTATTTCAGCCGTTGGAATTCTCGGTAAGACGCTGTCACACCTACAAACGGCAGGAACTGAGAGTTAATTCCGATATTCTGAAGTGTTTCTGTCGCTACTTGTTTCCACAACCACCTGTCCAGACCCCGCATTTCAGTCATGGGCGGAAGGCGCTGACAATATTAATCCCATTGCTTTCGTAGCAAGCAGCGCTCCATATTGGAGCAGAGAAGCTGCCTTTGACTGAAATCCTCTCCGCTGTCTCGATATCATGTAATAATTGTGAATCGAAATGTCTGCACTGGAGGACACCGGGCTACACTTCATCCGTGGGAGCCAGACGACCTTCTGTTCTGTCCGTATAAATCGTCTGTGAATTGCCTGTCTGGGTGATGGAACAACGCGAAAGGCTCCTTTATGTTAGAAATGTGAGCAGAGGGAACCGCCGATGTGGATTTCATTTCATTCCTGTGCGGCTCAGACCAGTGACGTTGGTATATCATACCCATTCCTTACTGCGGCCAGGAAGCGTTTAACCAGCTGTCATCTGGTCCGTTTGGGAATTCACCCAGATTGAACCCATTTACAAAACTCGCGGAGAGTTCTCTGTCACACCGATATTGCACACTGTCAGCGGGTTCATTTGTTCTGGGTCCAGTTTCCACCATTTGTAGCAGAGAAAAAACAAAAGGTAATGTCCAATAATAATAATTTTGCTCTATTGCCCTGACTAGTCAGTAATTTCTCTGCTCCTTTCCCGCCTCTTGCAGTTAACCTGGTGGCGATTGTAATCCTGTCCCGAGGAAAGTGAGGTCTCTCCAAATGTATCACTCGCTACCTGCTGGGAATGGCAGCGGCCGATCTCCTGGTCGTTATCTCTGACCCTCTGCTGAACTGGACTGTTTACATATACTTTACGTCTTCCTTCCTCTATTGGACTCCCGTTTGTAGGTTTGTTCGTTGCCTGCTCATAGGAAGCACCGGGGTCTCTGTCTGGCTGACAGTCGCGTTCACCTGTGACAGATTTGTGGTCATTTGTTGTGAAAAGCTGAAAACAAAGTTTTGCACCGAAAGAACGGCGGCTGTGGTTATCGGGACAGTGAGTGTTCTGGGCTGTTTAGAAAGTGTCCCTTTCTACTTTACATTAGAACCTGGGATGATAATTGATAGAGTTTTCTATGGCTGTGTCACGAAAGAGAGTTTCTATACGTCTCCCTCGTGGGCCGCACTTCGCATGATACATCGCGTTTTCATGCCTTGTCTCCCGTTTGTTCTGATTTCATTGTTCAATGCTCTGACAGTCAGACGGATTTTGTCCGCTAATAAAGTCCGGATGGGGCTCCGAGGCCGCAGCAACGGAAAGAATGACAAGGACCCGGAGATGGAGAACCGAAGGAAATCTTCGGTTTTACTGTTCAGTATAACCGGTAGTTTTATATTTTTGTGGTTAACTCTGCTGGTTTTTGATCTCTACGTCCTGATTGCAAACATCCCTGGTTACTCGGACATTGATTCGATTTTCATCGCAGACTCCACGTCGACGATGCTGCAGATCCTCAGCTCCTGCACCAACACATGTATTTACGCCGTGACTCAGAGCAAATTCAGAGAGGAGCTGAAGAACGCAGTGAAATACCCGCTGAAACTGTTAACCTAATTCATTAAATCATAGAGCGACTTGTTGGTTTCTGCCGGAGATTTCAGTCAAACACCATGCTCACCATGTGTGTCTTTACTTTTCCAACTCCTTTTCTATCTCCGGACTGCTCCTCTTTGTCCTTTCCTATCTGCCTCTTTATGTCCGTTCACCTCCTGAGGTCCCGTGAAAATCTATTTCCTCTGTTCCCTGTATCTCTCTGTTCACACGTCCGGTCCTGTTCGGAACAGAATTTAATCTCATTGCAGACGGGTGAGTTTCATTGTGAGGGAGACATGATCGGGCTGGAACAGAGCGTGTGTGCGTTCTTTTCCTTCTTTTTCTACTCCATCTCCATCTCCGACCTACTCCCTCGTTGTCCCCGGATATCTCCGGCTTTGTCTCTGTTCACATCCCGAGGTCCCGTGAGAGTCTGTTTCTCCCCTTCTCCGTCTCTTCTCTGTTTCTGTCTGACCACAACTTCCGTCCGTTCGCGTACCGAGCAAAGGAAATCTCATTGCAGGAGCATATATTTATATTGATCATCAAAGTACGCTGAAATTTAATGAACTTCAAGAGCAACAGGAAAAAGTATTAGTTTATTTTTTTCTCTCTCTCGACTAATTAAGCCCTACCTGGAAGCTTTATCGAAGTATGAAAAATAAATGAATGATGCTGGAAATTCGAATTAAAATTACTTTAAATGATGTTGTACCGCTTGCTGAAGGAACATTAGTCACTCTGTTGCATTTCCAGTTCTGTCTCACTGATGTCTGTCCTGCCACCGATCAGCATTATACAACACCGATGATTCTCCTCGCCACAGATATCTTTTCGAGCGTAAAATTGTCATGAATTGATTTATGCATCTCGCGCCAGTTAATACTAACTCAATGTTTTATCATAGGTAATGTATTTAGTGATACTTGAGGATTCTGTCCAATCTCCGGCCACCGTGGACACAAAAGCAGTGTGAATCCCAAGCGACGTCATTCTAGTCTTGTCTAATTATCTCCCAATCAGATTGAGTGGTTTAAAGACTACGACATAAATGCCTGGCAAGATTAAATAACAAGACCTTCGCATTCCGGAGTTGGTAATGACCCGGGGTTAATTTTGCCTCGTGAAGGCAGCGCAGGTTCTTATCTTGTTGACTGATTTCCAAGTCTAATCGCAAACTGGAGAACATCTGCAGGAGCTGGAAATCGAAGTAATACCCACACAATCCTAAGGAGCTCAGCAAGCCGGGCAGAATCTATGCAAAAGAATAAACAGTCAATGTTCTGGGACGACACACTTCATCAGGGAGATCCAATTTAATAGGATCGGACGTTTCTACCATAATTATATGTATAAGATGATGAGCGGCATTGATCGTATCGATAACAAGAGGTTAAATGGCGAATACGCGGGGTATTCTTTTAAGGTGCTTGTAAATAGGTACGGAGGTAATGTCAGAGTTCAGTTTTCACACAGAGAGTGTTAGGTGCGTGGAAAACACTGCTGGCGGCGGTGATGGAAGCGAATGCAATAGGGTTTTTAAGAGCCTCTTAGACAGGTACATGGAACTTTGAGAAGTTGAGGTCTGTGCACCAGGGAAATCCAAGGCAGTTTCTAGAGTGGGTTTCATGGTGGGCACAACATTGTGGGCTGAAAGGCCTGTAATGGGCTGTAGGTTTCTATGTTCTATGTTTTTTTAACTGTAGTGTCGGCGACAGATGGTAGACACCCAGGCATGACTCTTACAACTGGCGGTAAGTGAGCAGAGCACTATACACTGCGTTGTCTGCGGCCCCGTGTCGTTCTGATAAATTGCCATCAGTAAACCCTTGGCATGCTGTCTTTCTAATCGCCCTTAAGTATTGCAAAAAAAAAGTCACTCAATATCACGACCAGTTTTCGGAACTGGTAAAACAAGAGAATTACAGTGAATGCAGGTTGGTACAAACCCTTCCTGATCGAAAAGCGCTTTTATGACAGGTTTCCTGCCTTCCATTGCCTCCAGTGGCAAATCGAATTGCCGTTTAGAGGGTAGAATAGCATCGGTCTTCGTATGGTGGGGCGGAAAGTACAAGACCCTCGTGATTTTTGTTTATCGCCCACAGGGAGGGAGGTAAATCTGCGAAAGCAACATGTACACGACATGCTCAAAGCAGGAGGAGCAAACAGATCAAACTTTCTTTTAACGATGAAGAAGGAAATTTTGTACATCCAGCCTGAGTGGAATGAAGTTGTAGATTAGCATTAGTATTAGGCAGAGTTATACACTGTGTGCGGTTTAAATCCTGTAAAGTCTGAAGCACGGGTCCGAGTAGTTCAGGAGGTGCAGGGGGTTTGATGGCTGTGGTGACATGAGGGGTTAGGTTTTGGCAGTTTAAATCGCTCATTCTGATATTCTCTCGAAAACCCTTCTTCCACTTTGTCCTTTGGACCATAGTAGATGTGTTCAGTTGAAGAAAGAGTTTCTGCTCTGTTAGTCACGGAAAGGAGCTTCTGGTGATTGCTCGGCTCAGATGTTTCAGTGTATCGGAAATGCATCAGAGGTTGGCCTGTCAGGATAAGCTGTCGTTGGTTAATATCTTAGCACGGGTGTATTTCCAATTCTGTGTACGGCAGAGCAGAGCTTCTCTGCAAGTCTATTCTATCGTGTGTCAGGAAAACGGGAAATGAAGTCAGTTATATTGTCTCCTGAGTATTGCCTGCAACTGGTTCCCTCTCCAAAATCACTATGCTGACAGATTGCCCCACACGGGCCGTCGAGCACGTTCCCCTTTAACCACGTCTCCATGGAAACGGAATATCCATCATTACCGTCCCCACCCCGCCCCCCGATTCCCCTGGGGAATTCAAACGCGCTTTGTACTTCAGGCCAAGTGGGTTCCGCACATCATCCTTCAGAACATCTCAACATTTCCAGGCACGGAGTTATAAATTTTACAAATTTGTCCCATAGACCGAACTTCATACGGGGTCTATAGCCCAATTACTGCGGTGGTGCCAATCATAATCTTTTGGACATGATGTAACAGGATCGAGGTCCAAATTCGCTTCTTTTTTATTTCTCCCCGTTTCCTGTTCCGACACGCAGATTAGTCATGTCCCTTTTTTAAGACCCATCGACGGTTCAGAAGCGGCCCTAAAAATGGGCTCATCCTTCCTTGCATAGTTCTTTGTCTTGCCGTTTGTCCCCCTCCTGCCCCTCAGCTTTGGTTGCCTGAGAGTTATCAGGCGGTGTTGGGGTGTTTGATTCTGTCGTACAGCTTCTGCTGACATGAAAACTTTGTCCAGACCTGATACCGGCCTGAGCACAGGCTGTCCAGGTGAGGATAGAGACTTTGAGATTCCTCACCTTTCTTTTGTTTGGACATGGTTTGGACAGTCAGTCTATTGTTGTTGTTGTTGTTGTTGTTGTTGTTGTTTCGTAGGTTGGTGTCGCTCAGCTCCCTCCAGCACTTATTCAACTCAGGTCGACTTGACTGTCACTTAACAACACACATGCTCACCGACAAACACGACAATGTTTCTCCGACCCGGGGTGTGAAGCACAGCACACACACACACACACACACACACACACACACACACACACAACCACTTATGAAAGAAAGGACAGCACCCTCCGATGTTTCTCCGACCCGGGGTGTAAAGCACAGCACACACACACAACACACACAACACACAACCACTTATGAAAGAAAGGACAGCACCCTCCGATGTTTCTCCGACCCGGGGTGTAAAGCACAGCACACACACACAACACACACAACACACAACCACTTATGAAAGAAAGGACAGCACCCTCCGATGTTTCTCTGACCCGGGGTGTAAAACACAGCACACACACACAACACACACAACACACAACCACTTATGAAAGAAAGGACAGCACCCTCCGATGTTTCTCCGACCCGGGGTGTAAAGCACAGCACACACACACAACACACACAACACACAACCACTTATGAAAGAAAGGACAGCACCCTCCGATGTTTCTCTGACCCGGGGTGTCAAGCACAGCACACACACACAACACACAACCACTTATGAAAGAAAGGACAGCATCCTCCGATGAGCCACGCACAAATAAACAACGTTGTATAAATCAAAACACGTTATTATATCATCATAATCCCACGTAGGGTCTCCGTCTCCGCTACCAATTTCTTGTTTAAAATATTTATTTTTTAAAAAATATTAAATTAATATTAATTGCGGGAAATGCGAAATGATAGCAGCCGAATGGTTTTGCTAATCATCGTTCCAGCTCTTAGCTTCAACCCTCCCCCTGTCTTCTCCAATCATTTTGTATTGCTCCTCCCCCTCCTACTTTCAAATCGCTTACTAGCTTTCCTTTCAGTTAGTCTTGACGAAGGGTCTAGGCCCGAAACGTCAACAGTGCTTCTCCCTATAGATGCTCCCTCGCCTGCTGTGTTCCACCAGCATTTTGTGTGTGTCACATGTCTGCTATATCCACTTTCCAACGAGACCTCATCAGCAGAGGAAGTTGTCACCAGCGGATCTCCCAGGGATTTCTTTACTCGTTCAACCTTCTGGGGCTTTTTTCTCGTTTTCTTCTTTCCCTTTACAGAGGAAACTCTCCCCGCATTTCACTCATCAACATTACTATCGTTACTCACCATCTTCCTTCAATCTACTTACCTGGTTTTCATCTTTGTCTTTACAGGGAACTCTCTTCCCCGCATGCCAGATCAACTTTACTCTTACTATTTTACATCCTACTTGAATCTGCTCACCTACACCTGCAAAGGAAGGATAGTCAGTCTCAAGCACAAGCTTACTAATCGGAGAAAATCTTAGGTGGGGCTAGGATCCAGATACTGATTCCATATTTCACACAATACTTCACATAATGCTGCGGTCTTTCCTATATTGTCTTTCCGATCCCGTCCTTTCTACCCGGTCATGGGCCAGTGTCAGGGGGGCTCAAAGCGAAACACGCAACGGATGGCGAATTCGATCTTGTCTTTGCTGCCCCGCAGTTTCTCCAGCGTTCGACCGTTATGTCGAAATCCTGCTCAACGACGCCAATTTGCCAAAAGTTGTTTTAAAATGAAATTCTGTGCCAGACTTCGATTGGCGAATCTTTTATGTCATGGAGAGTCCACGTGTGTGGAACTCTGAGGTACAAAAAGCGTGCCATACCTTCCCCATGCCTACTTCACAACCACCAGCTTCCCTCTCTCTCTGACCTCCAACTTCCTTCTCTGTGGATGAAATTTCCGAATATGCCTGTTACAGGACTGAATGTCTCTGTGGCTAGTGACATTGAGGACTTCTGTGTTTTCCAGCGGAATATCGTGCTTGGCACTACAACTCCTCAGAACGATAACAAGGCTGTACAAATGAAGTGTATGCAATCGGATGAGCCACAGATCAAGAAAACAACATTATGAACTAATTCCACTGTTCTGGGAAGGTCTGGCACGCTCTTTGCTACTAAACATAAAGACAAGTCTTTTGCTTATATCTCAGTTCCACACATGTGGACTCTCTATGATATCATAATCAAATAAAAGATTCGCCAATTGACGTCTGGTATTGAATTTGATATTAAAACGATTTCTACCCTGGGCGTATTTGAGGAGGATTCCTACAAAAGGAGGCCGAACGATGGAGTATCTGAGGGTCGGAAAGGCAATTTCGCTCCTGTTTGAGCCTTCCTGAACCTGGGCCACGGCCGGGAAGAAAGGATTGGATAAGCGCTGGAGGTACAAAAGCGACATCAACATTCGTGACAGATAAAAATAGACTGACTGACCAAACGGAGTCCAAACAAAAGAAAGGGGAGGCGTCTCAATTCTTATATCCTCACCTGGAGAGTCTGAGCCCACTCCGGAGTCAGGTCTGGACAAAGATATATTGTTAGCAGAAGCTTTGCGACAGAAACAAAGGCCCCGATCCCGCCTTATAACACTCAGGCAACAGTAGCAGAGGAGCAGGAGGGGAACAAACGGCAACACAAAGATCTATCGAAGGAAAGCTGAACCTTTTTTTTCGGGTCCCTTCTGCACAGGTCGAGGGGACTGAAAAATGGGACGACTATAATTTGCGTATTAGAACAGGAAACTGGGTGAAAGAAAAAGAAGTGAAATCAGAACTCGATCCAGTTACACAATATCCAAAAAAAAATTATGATTGGCACTTCCGCGGTATTCGGGCTGTGGTCTGTTTCTGGAGTTCGGGCTAGGGGACAAATCTGTGACATTTGTATCGCCTTGTCTGTGGATGTTCTGAAAAGTGTGCGGAACCCACTTGGCCTGCAATACAAAGCGCATTTGGATTCCCCAGAGGGATGGAGGGAGAAACGACAATGACGGATATAACGTCACCATGGGGACATGGTTAAAGGTGACCGTGCTCGGCTGCCGATGTGTGGCAGTCCGTCAGCATAGTGATTTTGGAGAGGGAACCAGATGCAGGCAAAAAGCAGGAGACAACATAACTGACTTCATTTCCCGTTTCCCTGATACACGATGGAGTCGAGTTGCAGAACAACTCTGCGCTACCGTTCACATAGTACAGACACTGTTAAACTGCCCAACGACGCTTCACTATCTACGACAGCTGATTCTGACCTGCCAACGCCTGATGTATTCCCATTACACCGCCCGATACACTGAAACATCTCAGCCGAGCTATCACCAAAAGCTCATTTCCGTGCTCAACAGAGCAGAAACTCTTCCTTAACCGGACGGAACTATTATGGTCCAGAGGACAATGTGGCAGAAGTGTTTTTCTTTTTTAGTGAACAACGGAATGAGCGATTAAAATTGCCAAACCTAAACTCTCATGTCACTATCGTCATCAAACTCCCCGCAACCCCCTGAACTACAAGGACCCGTGCTTCAGACTTAATTCGGACCCAGTGTATAAATCCGTCTACTACTAATGCTACCCGTCAGCGTCATTCGGCTCAGGCCGGTTGTACAATATTTGCTTCTTCATCGTTAAAACCAAGTTTGATCTGTTCTCCCCCTCCCCTCGCTTCCACCCCGGATTTACCGGAACATATTGCATCCTTCTTGCTTTGGCAGGTGCCTCCCTCACTGTGGGCGACAGACAGAAAAATCAGGTGGAACCTATACATTCCGCCCCACCACTCGGTGCATTTGAAGACCAATGCTATTCTACCGTCAATACGGCAATATCATTTGTCACCGCAGACGGTGAGTAGATATGAAACCTGTCATAAAAGCACCTTTGGATCAGGAAGTGCTGCTGCCATCCTGCAGTCCCCGCATTGTTCCTGCTTCACTAATTCCGAAACCAGGTCGTGATAATGAGTGATTTATTTTTTGCAATGTTTAAGGGCTATTAACAAGGTAGTTGTACCTCATCCTCCCGTGGTAGCCAATACTGACGTCATTCTCTGCATATTCCATCCTCTCCTCATCTGATTTTTTTTTTACTCTGTCACATACCCTGTTCTACCTTTTTCTCCATCACATTACACAAGGAGAGTCAGTATTTGTTTGCTTTCACTGACAGTGATGGACAGTGAACTAGGACCAGGTTGCATCATGGGTAAACTGAGAGACCCTCGGTTTATGCCGCAGCAGTCGCACGAGAGTTTCGCTCCGTCCGGTTGCCAGGGGTAGGTAGAATTTTACAGGGTGCTGAATATCTGCTTATTTTCTTCCCCGCCCCGTTTAATTGTTATAAATAGAATTATGTGTCCATTACTTTGATTTCCGGCATCTGCAGATTTTCTCTTGTTTGTGATTGGACTTAGACAGCAGTCAACAACAGAAGAACATGCGCTGCATTCACACAATGAAGTCAACCCCAAGTCGGTGCCATTTCCGGAATGCAATGATCTTGTCATTTAATCTCACCAGTTATTTGTAGTCACGAAACCACTCAGTCTGATTGGGAGTGAAATTGGCCAAAACTAGTGTAACGCGCTGTAAGGTTTCACTGCTGATGTAATGGCCCCTCTGCAATGTTTCACTGCTCATGTAACGGTTTCTCTGCAGCAGCAATGTTTGGGTTATGGCTAGAGATAACGGGGCTTTGTTTGCCTGGGTTAGTCAGTGAGGAAATGCTGGTCTTTCTTGTGTGTGTGGGAACCGGGTTTTTCGCGGCCTTTCGTTGGGGAGCGATGGAGAGAGTCGGAGTTCCACTGGTCGGAGTGGAATGAGGAGCGAGGGTCCGAAATTCGGAGACGCTCGGAGAAGCTGAACAAATGTGAGTTCCAACGATTCGCAAAAGACTGTGCCATGAGACTAGGCCCTTATCTTTATTTTGTTTCTTTACTAAACATATAGTTAAATTAAGAAATATAAAAAACAATCGTTTAATCGCATATTGTGTGGAGTTTGATATTTTGCGGAGCGGATTTGTACCTGGGCAGCACATCCCGCAGCATCCACGCAAACGAGTTCTCAGTTTGGTGGAACCAGATGTTGTTTTGCCCCAGACGTGCAGGTAGTGGACGAGCCTGAGGGTCACACTGGAATGAAGTCCCTGGGATTCGAACTGTTATTGTGTTCACGGGGTGGCCGGGGTTGGGACATAATCCTCAGGTATCATTGGAAACGTTATTTATGATGAAGTGTTGAGTTACTGATGACTGCCGCGTGGCGCATCAATCTAATCGGCGCTCGAAAGGTTACCTGTCCTGTCACGTCTTACTTCCGTCAAACCTCGAGCAAGAATAATCACTGGTGTTGTATGAGCTGATTGGTTGCAGGACAGGCATCAGTGAAACGGAACTGGGAATGGAACAGAGTGAGGAATGTTCCGTCCTAAAGCGGTACAACATTAGTTAAAGTAATTCTGCATCACACAATCAATGTATAATTTACGATGAACGATAAGTATAGATGACTGAAATATTAATGAATATTTTAACTGAACCGTAGCTTACAAGCAGAGAGTTTCCAGTAGTTTATACTGAATTCGGATTTGCAGTATCATTCTTTCTTTTTCCCAAAAAGTATCGTCGATTACACTTTCCATTAGACCTGAGAGAGAGACAGAGAGAGAGAGAGAGAGAGAGAGAGAGAGAGAGAGAGAGAGAGGGGGGGGGGGGAGGGAGAGAGAGAGAGAGAGAGAGAGAGAGAGAGAGAGAGAGAGAGAGAGAGAGAGAGAGAGAGAGAGAGAGAGAGAGAGAGAGAGAGAGAGAGAGGAGAGAGAGAGAGAGAGAGAGAGAGAGAGAGAGAGAGAGAGAGAGAGAGAGAGAGAGAGAGAGAGAGAGAGAGAGAGAGAATCACGGAACATTTTCCCGTGGCTTTGCAAGTTCTCTAATGTTTTCAGTACATTTATTATCAGTGTAAATATATTTTCCAACATACTGCAATGTGATTTATTTTGTTCAGTCCGGGATCGGGCGTGTGGACAGGGAAAAACAGAGAACAGAGGGAAAAGTAAGGAAACAGATGGTCACGGAGCCTTAAGGTGTCAACAGAGATAAAGAAGGAGATACGCAGGGACAAAGTGAGAACAGTCCGGAGATGGAGACACAGTTGAAAAAAAACGCTAATGTCTCTGCTCTCTTCCGGTCCGATCATGTTTCCCTCATGATGAAACTCATTAATCTAAACCGGAGTAGAGGCGTTGGAGAAGAAATAACCGGGGAAGTTTCTGGTGAAATCGAGGGCATCCTGAGAGAGATTGGGTTGTAAACACCGTGTGTGTCACTAACAGGAACAATGAGGAAATAGTTATGAACAAAATTGGGCCATTGAAGACTGAAACGGGTGAATTTATTATGGGGAACAAGGAAATGGCAAATGAGTTGAACAGGCACTTTGGATCTGTCTTCACTAGGGAAGACACAAACAACCCCCCAAAGGTAATAGTGGTCAAAGGAACTAGGGTAAGGGATGAACTGAAGTAATTTTATATCAGGCAAGAAACGGTGTTGGATAAACTGTTGAGTCTGAAGGCTGATAAGTCCCCGGGACCTGATGCATCCCATTCTAGGTGGCTCTAGAAATCGTGGACGCATTGGTAATCATTTTCCAATGTTTTATAGATTCAGGAACAGTTCCTGCTGATTGTAGGGTGGCTAATGTTGTCCCACTTTTAAAGAAAGGCGAGAGAGAGAAAACAGGGAATTAAAGACCAATTAGCCTGACGTCAGTGGTGGGAAAGATGCTGGAATCAATTATAAAAGAGGAAATTATGACATATTTGGATAGCAGTAGAAGAATCAGTCAGAGTCAGCATGGATTTATGAAGGGAAAATCATGTTTGACTAATCTTCTGGAGTTTTTTTCAGAATGTAACTATACAAATGGACAAGGGAGAGCCATTGGATGTAGTGTACCTGGACTTCCAGAAAAATTTTGATAATGTCTCACATAGGAGATCAGTGGGCAAAATTAGGGCACGTGGTTTTGGGGACAGAGTACTGACATGGGTTGAAAATTGGCTAGCTGACAGGAAGCAGAGAAGCGATTAACCGGTCACTTTCGGAATGGCAGGCTGTGACCAGTGGGGTACCGCAAGTTTCCGTGCTGGGACCGCAGCTGTTTACAATATACGTTAATGCTTTAGATGAAGGGATTAAAAGTAACATTAGCAAATTTGCCGATGACACAAAGCAGGGTGGCAGTGTGAAATGTCAGGAAGATGTTATGAGAATACAGGGCGAGGTGAGTTGGCGGATGTATGGCAGATGCAGTTTAATGTGGATAAATTTGATGCTATCTACTTTGGTGGCAAGAACAGGAAGACAGATTACTATCTAAATGGAGTCAAGTTAGGAAAATGGGAAGCATAACGGGATCTAGGTGTTCTTGCACATCAGTCAATGAAAGCAAGCATGCAGGTACAACAGGCAGTGAAGAAAGCTAATGGCATGCTGGCCTTTATAACAAGAGGAATTGAGTATAGGAGTAAAGAGGTCCTTCTGCAGCTGTACAGGGCCCCGGTCAGACCCCACCTGGAATATGCTGTGCAGTTTTGGTCTCCAAATTTGAGGAAGGACATTCTTGCTATCGAGGGAGTGAATCGTAGTTTGAGAAAGTTCATTCCCGGAATGGTGGGACTATAATATGCTGAAAGATTGCAGGGACTGGGCTTGTATACACTGGAATTTAGAAGGATGAGAGGGGATCTGATTGAAACATATAAGATTATTAAGGGATTGGACACACTGGAGGCAGGAAGCATGTTTCCGCTGATGGGTGAGACCAGAACTAGAGGCCACAGTTTACGAATAAGGGGTAGGCTATTTGGAACAGAGATGCGGAAAAACTTTTTCACCCAGAGAGTGATGGATATGTGGAATGCTGTGCCCCAGAAGGCAGTGGAGGCCAAGTCTCTGGATGCATGCAAGAGAGAGTTAGATAGAGCTCTTATAGATAGCGTGGTCAAGGGATATGGGGAGAGGGTAGGAACGGGGTACTGATTGTGTATGATCAGCCATGATCACAGTGAATGGCGGTGCTGTCTAGAAGAGCCAAAAGGCCCACTCCTGCACCTATTGTCTATTGCCTCTGCCTGGAGCCTTTCCCCGCCTAGCCTTGCCTCATCCTGGAATTTTGCTTCGCCTTGCCTGTGTCTGGAGCCCCGCCCTTCTTGGAACTGTCTCATTAAGTCCACGACTCCGCGAGGTAGGTCCGGCCGTTTTGCCGCTAGCTAGCATTGGGACCTGTGTCGCTGTTTTCAGTGTTCTGTGTAATGTGTCCCGGCCCTACGTACTGTACCCAAGGAGGATTCCCGGTTCGGTGTTCCATGTTCCTGTCTCTCCTTCGGTTCCGTATTCTGCGTTCATGTTCTTCCCTGATCAAGGCTCTGCGTTCCTGTCTCTTCCTTGACCCAGTCAAGTCCTCGGAGTCTCGTCCAGTCCCAGTCACGTCCAAGGTCTTTTCCAGCCAGCGCTTTGTGTTCTCGTCTTGTCATGTGCCTCGCCCAGCCCAGGTGTTCCTTGCCCAGCCCGGTGCTGGGGTTCCCTTGTCCTCTCCATGAGTCTGACGTCCAGTCCAGTTGCCTCTCCTCGTCCTATAGCCACGTCTTGTCCTCACCTGGTTCTGGGGTCCGAGTCCGAATAAAGACCCAGCTTCTGGTCTTTGACCAGGCTCTGGCACTGAGTCCAAGCCCAGGCTCCTAGTTCCCAGTTCCATGTCCTGGTTCTGCTATCCTCGTTATTCCTAGCCCAGTCTGTGTAGAAAGTGAAACACCGTTATCCATAACCAGAGGGATTGGGTCCGGGTGCAAATTTGCCAATTTTCAACGTGGAAATGACAGAACGGTGAAAGATCAATTAGACTATGGTACTTTATGAGAAATACTGGCCGTTATTTAGGATTATATGGTACCTGGGCAGGAAGGGGTCTTCGGAGTAACAACGGAATATTCAGCCGGAATAAGAAAAAAAAAACAGCAGTGTGTTCCCTATCGCTCTGAGGTGTCTAGTCGGAAGATGAGATGCCGTTCTCCTCATTTATGTTATGCATACGATGGCAGTGGAGAAGGTTCCAGACAGAGGAAAGAACTCCGAATACCAGTGGATTAAGCATTAAATTGTGATGAGCTTAGGATCAACCATGCTCGCAGTCCGATCAAATCCAGGTTGTGTTTTATTTTCCAATGTAGTGGAGACATCATTGTGAACCCTGAAAGTGCAGTAGGCTCGGTCGGCAGGGCACAGCCCGAACAAGCTAATTAAGGTTTGAGACCTTGGTCAAAGTTATCTCAGAGCTCAAATCTCTTGCGGTGCCCAAACTTTTGAATGGTGCTCCTTTCCTGTTTTTCACTGTAAAATTGTACAAAACAAAAATAATATACTAATCTTGCTTAAAATGAGGAAAAAAGTTTAATCTTTAAAAATATGACTTCTGGAAATCATTTCAACTTCTCTTCACTTAAATATTCAAAGTATCATAAATTTTGACCAGTGGTGCCCCAGACTTTGCAAGCCACTGTATATCGCTAATAATAGTTTCGTTTCTGTGTGTAACTCCTCCTGGTTCTCCGCTTCAAAGAGAGAATGACAGATTCTCCGCTGATGAACATCGGAAATGTTCCATGTTCGGCAATTTCCTGGTGAAACACTTGTGCAGCGGCTCCACAGCAATCACGTCCAACACTCACGGGGAGCAGAAAATCAGACTACTATTATATATTATTACATCATGACTTTTCCCGCCCGTGACGGCATCTGTTCAGAACGTATTGGATGTCCCATTGTAAATCTGCTTCCATACCTTTATTGATGTTTGCACTTCCATTTCTTTCTTCGTGTCCACATCAGCACTCCCGAGAACCCCGTCACTCTTTGTGAATATCCCAGCCATACTCACCCATGGAAGGTAACCTCGTACCTCAATATTGACCCCTGTCTGCCCTTCGCTGACTAGCTGACAAAATGACTAATTTAATCCCGCAAGCGACCACAAATTTAGTGAAGGGCTCTTCTCATGAGCCATTCGGTTCAGACCATTCAATACATAAGTAAATCGAGGTGGCATATTAGGAACATAAAAACAATGTTGCGTTTAAAATGGAAGTGTCAAATAGGTAAGTACCATTGTCTACAACACTATCAACAACGCTAGCAATTTAGCGCATCTGCCAAACAATTGTTGTTACAAATGTAATGAATGCAGATGCTGTGTCGGTTTAAACATATACACAAATTCGAGGGTCATGTGTACGGCGGTTGAATTACTTTTTTCATACCGGTGCGAGCATTGGTGGCCGCTGGTTTACTACACGAAAGACTGCATGTATATCAATTGTATTGACATATAAAACGCTGGGGGTATCTCCGCAGGTGAGGCAACATCTATGGAAATGAACAGACAGACGGAGTTTCGGTCCAAGACCCTCCATCAGGGGGTAGAAAGGAAGGAGGAAGGTGGCAGAATAAGAAACTCTTGGGGAGAGGGAAGGACAAGCTAAGATGGAATGGGTGTTGACAATTTGTCGAAATAACAGTCTTAGTGATGATAGGGGAACAAGGCAAATGGCTGCAGAAGAAGGAAGCTGATAGGAGAGGAGAGTGGATCCAAGGAAAAGGGAAGGAAGAGGGGCGTCATGGGAAGACGATAGGCAGATCAGGCGGAGCGATAAGAGGCCAAAGTGGGGAAAGGAAGGAGGGGAAAATACCGGAACTCAACGGAAATCGATATTCTTGCCATGAGATTGCAGGCTACCTGGACGGAATTTGAGGTGTAACACATCCGGCCTGAGAGTTGTCTCATCGTGGCATAAGGGGAAGCCACGGGTCGACATATCGGACCGTGAACGGGGATCGGAAAGAAAACGGTTTGCCACTGGGAAATGTCGCTTCTGTTGATGGAGGTGAGGTGCGACGAAGTGTTAATTAATTTGAAGAAAGTTCTTGGCCAGGAAGGTCGACAGATTAATAATTTCCAAAGATGCTGCCTAACCTGTTGAGTTCCTCCAGCGCTTTGTGCGTGTTGCAGTAAATTTGATTGAACGTTTACATGCATTCAATATCTCCATGAGCCTGAATATGTATTAGTTTAAGTCTCTTCACTATGTTACAGGAACGTACGCATATCTTATTCTTTAATTTGTAACATCTATTGCAAGATCTATAACCGGGACAATTCCCAGAGTGAAACAGAACAGCCCATTGACAGTATAACATTGGTCTATGGCGACAAAGTCCATGGATGCTCGGAATGGGCAAGATCAACAACCACAATCATGAAACCGAGAGATGAGCCTGAGTGTGTTTCACAACAATTTCGCCAATCGTCATTTCTTCATCTTTGACATTTTCTAATTTCGTGTCAAGCTATTCATACCTCATCACAATTGGGAGTTTATTTGAATGACATCATATCGCAGCTTTTGGAAAACACGTCATCCTTGTGTGATATTAAATAGTTCGTGTGATGGAGAGAGTATAAATGAATGAGCGTGGAGATTCGTCAGCTCAGAGCTTCTCCAGCGAGATCGCGGACAGCAAGAAGACAGGGTGAATCTCAGAAAGCATGCGTGAAGCCTTTTACCGTGTGAGGAAGATATGGTACTTGGTCATTGCCGTGATCGGTGTTCCTGGTAAAAACACAAGCAAATTACCATTTTAAGTTTTCTGTGCGCGGTCCGTGGACTCGTTCAGTGACCGACAGCGCTGTGATGTCGGAGTGTCAGAGAGAGCGTTGTTCACATTGCGACCAATCTCTGCGTTCGTTCAGAAGTTCCCTTGCTTTTTAATCGATGGCTTCTGCTGGTAGTAAACCGCAGCAGAAGCGGCCGTAGAGAGAAAGATCGGGTAGATGGATTCATTTTGTAGATTCATAGCAGGCGGTTGTGATTTATCAATGCAAAGTCGCTGTCAAGTAAACCCCGATAATCCAGCGCGCTCGCCACCTTTACGGCAAATTGGTTTTATACCGTTTCATTAGAGCAACGTGCTTTAAATTCAGAATTCAAGGTATTGTGCTCAGATTAAAGAAATACCTGCAAATTTGAAGGGAACGCGGGAAGCGAATGGACTTTGAGATTCAGGAGAGAGTGGTCGATTCATTTGTAAGTCAGACTCCGAATATAAGTCAAGTAAGGGCCTGTGTGCGTGTTTTGTACCAGGGTTTATTACCACGCCCTGTTATCCGTGAAGTGAAGCAGGAGTTAAGAGCAAGCCCAGCGGCGTCCGTTAGGGGTCGGATGGGGTAAGGTGCACGCGATACTCCGTTCTTGTAGAATATGCTTTGAAACATTTAGAATAATGCTGAAGTAATTCGGAGCAGCCCCAAATGAGGCAGCTCTCTTGGAGTACCGACACTGTCTTTGATGAAATAAGTACTAGCGTGCTAAATACATTAAATTTCAGCGGGTCAAGCATCAACATTAAAAACGAAAATTGAAACGTTCTGACCGGATTTGTTGAGAGCGTGTGAAGGAATACAGGCTACGGATAGTTGCGGAATTTAAAAGAACCCATCCAAGCGGAGGTGGGGGAGGGGCGGGTGCTGTGTGCGGGTGATAAACGGGGCGTCAAGAAGGAGACGCAGGCATTGGAACGGTGGAAATAAATTTGCTTTGGACTTTGTAGATGGACAGGGGTGGAGGGAGCGGGACTTCGCTGCACAGTGAGAGTGCCAGGACATATGTGACAGGAACGCGGTAATCAGCATCGCTGAGAAAGTTGCCGAGGTACCCAGGTTTTACACATCAGTTCAAAACCTGACGGGGGGAGATTTATATTGATTTCTCTGAAACGCTCTCGGCGATCCGTTGATAACGCCTCCTTCCCAAACCCTGTTCCTTTTCCAGTATCGAGTACCTTCTCCGTTCACTCCTCATGCATTCGTGAGAGGGCTCTGAGATTCCCGCATTACTCCTTTTAAACCCCCAGAAGTCAGTTGTCTGAACAGTTTGATTGTTTTCAATTTCCAGCTTGTCTCTGCCCTGAGACCCACAGATCGGTGAGACAATAATTCACTCATTCTGTTTGCTGTTCCCCCAGTGAATTTAGTGGCGATTGCGATCCTGTCCCGGGGAAAGTGCGGCCTCTCCACCTGCACCACTCGCTACCTGGTGGCCATGGCGACGGGGGATCTACTAACCATCGTGTTTAATGTCATATTGTGGCGGATCAGTTATTATTACTTCCCCGGGACTTTCCTGGACATCACCCCCGTGTGCAGTGTGATCTCTGCACTGGCAGAGGCAGCTACTGACTGTTCTGTCTGGTTTACCGTCATGTTTACATTTGATCGGTTTGTCGCCATCTGTTGTCAGAAATGGAAAGCGAAGTATTGCACCGGGAAAACTGCGGCTGTGGTTCTCACAACAACCGGCGTTCTGCTCTGCTTTACTAATGTGCCGTACTTCTTCATATATCACTCTATGAAAGTGATTGACACTATACCCTGGGACTGTATTATAAAGCCGGGCACCTACACGGATCCTGGGTGGGTGGGATATGACTGGTTTACCACAGTTCTAACGCCATTACTCCCGTTCGTGTTAATAATACTGTTCAACGCTCTGACAGTCAGACACATTTTAGTGACAAGTCGCGTCCGTAAGGGGCTGAGGGGTCAGAACAAGGCGGAGAACCGCAGTGACCCGGAGCTGGAGAGCAGGAAGAGGTCTGTGATCTTACTTCTCACCATCTCCGGAAGCTTCATCATCCTGTGGTCGGTATTCGTTGCTGAATTCCTTTATTACACCATCGCCGGTTTGGATCCAAATAATTACAACGATTCGGAATTCATACTTCAACACTCTGGACTCATGCTAATGATGTTAAGCTGCTGCACAAACACGTTTATTTATGGGGTAACTCAGTCCAAGTTCAGAGAGCAGTTCATCAGCGCAGCGAAATATCCGCTCACGTCAATTATCCAACTAATTAATGAACAGAATATCTAAGATCTTCTCAGAGGCGGTCGCAGTGTTTTCATCCTGTTACTATGGAACTGAAGGTCACTGGAAAACGAGGCAGGGGTGAGAAATAAACTGTTTTATAGCCCGAGATAGACACAGCACGGGAACAGACTCTTCGGCATCCGCAGCCCTCGACCTCCACCTCCTAACAATTACTCAACTCATCCCAGCATTTTCTTCACCATACTCCCGCTCCCGTTACAGCCACACCCCTTTAGACAATGATAGGGCTGTTCAGGATCTGAGGACATTTAAGACCAAATCGGCAGATATGTAAGCCATCCGTTACTTTTGCACAATAATAGAACGAAAAAGAAAGTCAACATTCCGCACGAACTTACAGTAAACCTTACACTTGTCCTTCGCGTTAGGAACCCCTGTTGTGGAGAAATATTTAACACCGCAGAAATCATGCATTCGAATTATAATTGTGTAAATTCATATGGAAAACCCAGATTGCCACTGTGCTCCAGGGAAAGAATGTCATCTCACCTGACGATTTCGATTAAATTTCGACCCGAGGAAACTGCATGTCGAATCTCCTCTGCATTCACTCCAGTACAGTCGCAAGATTATTATCACATTTCTCAGCTAAAACTGGTAAAGCCTGAGGTATGGACATGGAAAGCCTGTGTATGAAATCAAACTGAATTAAACTGTTGCAGGATTCTGTAATGTGTTGGCTAGCTGCTGTGCTTTCCTCAGCATTTTCTGCTTTTATCGTCTTTAATTTGTTGGCATTTTATTGTGTAATTTTGATATTTTTGTGCTAACCCCCTGACACCCTTTTACCACCAGCAACCGCTCCGTTTCTGGAAGGTGGTCTCCAACATTGAAACAGGCGTTGGACGCTTCCTGTCGACAGCTACTCTGCTCCGATTGAGGGGATGTCGATAGAAGGTCATGTTCATCCATTGGTTTATCATTCCATCCATGGCGACTCTGTAGAAGTAGATTCACTGTTTCTGACATGTGGAGTGTGTGATGGGACGGTGTGGAGGGAGCTTCACTCTATGCCTGACCCCGGAAGTGTGTGATGGGACGGGTGGGCGGGAGCTTCACACTGTGTTTGATCCCTGGAGTGTGCAATGGGACTGTGTGGAAGGAGCTTCACTCTGTGTCTGTCCCCGGTAGTGTGTGATGGGACTGTGAGGAGTAAGCCTCACTTTGTGTCTGACCCCTGGAGAGTGTGATGGGACGGTGGGGAGGGAGCTTCACTCTATGCCTGACCCCGGAAGTGTGTGATGGGACGGGTGGGCGGGAGCTTCACACTGTGTTTGATCCCTGGAGTGTGCAATGGGACTGTGTGGAAGGAGCTTCACTCTGTGTCTGTCCCCGGTAGTGTGTGATGGGACTGTGAGGAGTAAGCCTCACTTTGTGTCTGACCCCTGGAGAGTGTGATGGGACGGTGGGGAGGGAGCTTCACCCTGTGTCTGACCCCGGGATTGTTTGAAGCTAGGATGCGGATTGATCGTCACTTAGTGTTTGACCCCGGGTGTGAGTGATTGGACGGTGTATACGGAATTTCACTCTGTGTCCGACCACGAGGAATGTGTGATGGATGATGCGGATGGAGCTGCTTTCTGTTTCGGACACAAGGAGCGTGGGATGTGCTTGTGCGGAGGGTGCTTCACTCTCTGTCAGGCCTCGGGCGTGTTTGGTGGGATGGTGCGGACCGAATTTCATTGTGTTTGTGATCCCCGGAATGCTTAATGGAACGTGCAGGGAGTTTCACTCAGTGTCTGAGGTGACGAGGTCGAATGAGCTTCACTGTGTGTCTGACCCCGTGAGTGATGCGAGGATGAGGAATGAGCCTCACTGCGGGGCTGACTCAATGTCACAGCGTTCGGCTGGAGCCGGTTCCGATTGAACATTTGGGGATAAAACCCGGAGCGCGGCCGTTAAAGGGGAGGATGGCTTTAAAGGGGACGGCGGGGAAGCGGCCAAAATGTCCCAATCCCAAACCACGGTTCACACATTCGGATGTTCGCAATCTCACTCTCAGTCCGGATCTGGGTTCCTGCAGAGATCTCAGTTCCTTCTTCCATTTCTGATTGAAATGATTGTACTGCAGATTGAAACAGATGGAAGGATACAGATGAAATAAACATATTACACAACAGTGTCAGTAGCAGGACAGTGGGTTAATGTTTCAATAACACTCATTGACAAATATTGCCAGAAAACCCACGGATCGGCTGAAATATTATCACATTATTAAGACAAACACTCATTCGATTGGGAGGGTCAGTATGAGGCGGTGGAGAGCGGGGACAGATCGATCTGTCAGCCAGTTTGTTCCCAGATCCAGCACCGTCAGTGATGGATTTGTACTGAGAGCAGAGACGCGATCCTCGGCACTAGAAACTGTGAAGCCGACAATGTGCAGCCTGGAGATGAAAGAGTGTGAGGATTAAGGACACAGAGACAGAAGGCAGTACAAATCCCCAATGTTTATCAGTTACACAATTACTGATCACATTAATGTTCAGTGTCAGACACCCAGTGACTGTAAACACAATCTCCCACAGTCTGCTACTTACCGCAGTTTCTGTATTTTACACTCCGGGTTCCTCTGAGCCGCAGACACCAGTTTCACTCCTGAATCTCCCAGTCAATCATCACTCAGGATCAGCTCCGTCAGTGATAGGTTTGTACTGAGAGCGGAGACGAGATCCTCGGCACCAGAATCTGTGACACCGACATTGACCAGCCTGGAGATGAGAGAGAGTGAGGGTGAAGGGCACAGAAAGACAGGAGATGGTACAAATCCCCAGTGTTTATCAGTAACGCAATTACTGATCTCATTCATATTCAGTGTTAGACACCCAGTGACTGTAAACGCGATCTCCCACAGTCCGGTACATGACACCAGTGTCTGTATTTTACACTCTGGGTTTCTCAGAGACGCAGACAACAGTTTCAATCCTGAATCTCCCAGTTTATTTCACTCATGTTCAGCGTCGTCATTAACGCAGTGGGGCGGGTGGTCACCAGCACTGAACACCCTGGGAGCAGCTTGCCCTGGATTAAACTGTACACGATGTCAGACACCTTGCACCGGAATTCAGGATCTCTGCAAGTGTATTGTTGTTCTCTGTCTCTCCAGCTGTCAGAAAAATCAATTTTCTCACTGAGTTCATCAAAACCATCCAATATAAACAGCAACACCTCTGGGTTCTGTTCTATTTGAAGGCTACGGATGTTTTCATTAACTATACGCCGACTCTGAGACGGGTATCAGTAATATCTAACAACGTAACGGGCCAACACCCTCAGGCTGTATAAACGTCAAATTGTCAGACTCAGTCCAGATTGCGTGTGCAAGGAAATGTGCAAAAACTTCATGAAGCTTTTCATTCCCCATGACGCCGCGAGATACTCCATTATGCAGGTACTGAACCGGGTCAAAAAATTTACTGGGTGTTTTTTTATGGGCGGCCCAATAGTAACAGGGATACCGAGGGGCAGATAGGGAAACCGATCGTGAAAAGGTGTAAGAAGAACAGAGTTGTCGTGATGGGAGATCTTAATTTCCCGAATATCGAGTGGCATCTCCTGAGAGCTAGGGGTTTAGATGGAGTGGAGTTCGTTAAAACATAGAACACAGAATAGTACAGGACATTACAGGCCCTTCCGCCGACAATTTTGTGCCGACCCTCAAACCCTGCTTCCCGTAAAACCACCCACCGTAAATTTCTCTATATACCTGTCTAGAAGTCTCTTAAACTTCACTAGTGTATCAGCCTCCACCACTTACTCAAGCAGTGTACTCCACGCACCAACCACTCTCTGAGTGAAAAATCTTCCTCCAATATCCCCCTTAAACTTCACTCCATTACCTTAAAGCCGTGTCCTCTTTTACTGAGCAGAGGAGCCCTGGTTGTTCATTCTGTCTATTCCTCTTAATATCTTGAACATCTCTATCATGTCTCCTCTCATCCTCCTTCTGTCCAAAGAGTAAAGCCCTAGCTCCCTTAATCTCTGATCATAATCCATACTCTCTAAACCAGGCAGCATTCTGGTAAATCTCCTCTGTTCCCTTTTAGGTTTATTTTGAAATCCTGGCCTGGCGTTACACACTGACTTCGATTATTCGCGCGAATGGACCCGCCATCGGGGTCTCACGACTGGCCGTTCTTCCACTCGGCCGAGAAGATTAGGGCGCCTTCGGAGCTTCCGGATTTCGTGGCCCTGGAAGCGGGCGGACTCGAGTTTGGTGCTTCTACAGGAAATCGGTGTCTCCTGATCGGCAGAAGATCGAAAGCAGCAAGTTTGCTGTTGGCTGTGTGCCTAGAATCCCGAGTTCTTTGGGCAGAAAAAGTGAAGCAACAGATTATTAACACCATAAATCAGCGAGTGTCTGAGTCTCGGGGCCAACTCTTTTTCCCTTATTAGAGAGAGAGAGAGCCTGTGGTATGTCGAATCACCGGGTGAACAAATAGTCTTTGGGTACTGCAGGTCCATGTCTTTATTGATGTTTTTCAGCACGTTTGAATGCTAGCTGGGGGGTGCTGATCATTTTTTTTTGCTGGTCGTGTAGGGTGGGATGTTTGCTTTGCTGCTGCTGACGCGTGGGAGGGCGGAGCTGCGGGGAATGTTGTAACATTTAACTGTCATTCACTCTTTGGGACACTCTACTGTTTTCGTGGATGGTTCTGAAGAAAAACAATTTCAGTATGTATATTGTACACATTCCTCGACATTAAGTATACTCTGCTTTTGAAACTATGAATTTTTTGACTTTTCGAGGTTGTGCTCTCACTTAAATTTAGTCGCGTGCTCTTCTTATCAGAATTGCAATGCTGTCCAGGAGGGCCTATAATATTCTTACTATTTACTATGTTTGTATTTGCACATTTTGTTGTATTTTGCACTCGTTCGCTTAGCGTTGTTGGTGCGGACATTCATTGATTCGGTTATGGTTACTGGGTTTATTTGTGTATGCCCGCAAAAATGTGGCTATTCGTTTCCACCTATATGGTGACATGTGGCTACTTTCGTAATACATTTACTTTGAACTCTAAATATGGTCATCCCTGTTTAAATTGATCCGAGAGGACCAGCTGTTCGTCGCCTTCAAAATGAAATCCTCCCTGTCAACTACTGTCATGTTCGCCGCAGTCGGTGGTGCAACTCTCGTCCTCAATTAATTTCCTCTTTAGCAGCGCATTCGGACCCAGTAAGCCTGAGATGCCAAACGTACTCATACGTCAAACACATTTCCATAACCAAGTGTCCATAATCCAGTCATTCACAACCACCTGCAGATTTTACGGGATTCACTCGTGTCACAGATGAAGAAAATAGCGTTAGTAATTTAAATAAATCCGCTAAAGGACTTTAAATATTATAATTATATGATAGTATAAAATTATAATAAATATTAATATAAATATTACATAAATATAATAGATTATAAATATCGCTAAATAATATTTAGGGAGGACGATTGCAAAACATCGCTTTGTCTTCCAATAGACTGTACAATCAAGCACGTCGTCATTAAAAAAGAAATTTATAATTGAAACTTGGTGCTAATAATGTAAATATTGCATTTCAGTTTGACAAGGTGACTGACGTATTTTTAGACTCGGGGATATTTATTTACTCCCCATGAAGCTGCATCGGGGTAGAGCAATAGAATTTGTATATCTTATCTGATTAAAAGTAAATCTTAGCGTGTCTGTGCGTTAAGTCTTCGTGATTATGGATTCGATTAAACAAACACGTGCATTTGATCGCAAGATTAACATATGGTTGGTGAATTTGTAAAAATTATTCAAGTCCAGCAATTAAAAAAAATCTAAAAATGAATTAAATATCTACTACAGCGTGTGTGTGTGTGTGTGTGTGTGTGTGTGTGTGTGTGTGTGTGTGTGTGTGTGTGTGTGTGTGTGTGCGTGTGTGTGTGTGTGTGTGCGCGTGTGTGTGTTTGTGTGTGTGTGTGTGTGTGTGTGTGTGTGTGTGTGTGTGTGTGTGTGTGTGTGTGTGTGTGTGTGTGTGTGTTTGTATTAACAAGAATAATCATTGAATCATTGCTAGTGGAGACTGGATGTGTGTATGTGCGTGTGTCTTTGTGTATTAACAAGGATCATCATTGCTGGTGGAGACGGGATGTCGGAACGTGCAAAATTACGACCATATAGTTTCAGCTATCACATTAGATCTTGACCTCAGAATTTTACTGTACAACAATTTCACTTCAATGTTGTACTCCATGTCCAACAAACCATATATCATCAATACAGTTAAAACTGGGACAGCAGGTGAGGGATTACACTCTGCCGACTCGCTGTCTACTGGATCATGATCTTCAGTCGGCCTTTGTAAATACCCTTGCAGTGACAATTGAATGATGAGCTGACGTCACTCCCATGTCACAGCGTATCTACCTTATAGATATCAATCCGGTAAGATTGAGAAAATAAGTATTTAAATATTCAAAACGGCTACTCATTGTCCACACTCTTGTGAAATGCGCTTGATCAAAGTCACAATATCTGGGAAGAAGTAGATGAACGATATATAGTTACACAGACAGAGAGACAGAGAAACAGGCTGGCAGAGGACAGGCACACCGGTAGACGGCCAGATAGTTAGAGAGATAGATGGATAGATAGGTAGATGTGCAGACACACATATCGACAGACGAACATATATGTTGTTCAGAAAACTATCATCTGCAATTCAGTGAACGGAAACGAGGCAAAGGCAATGGAAATAGACAAAGAAGATGCTGTTGTTCTTGTCATGTGATCGCAGGAATGGAGGTCCGTTCTCAGGGATGGCTTCATCAAAGCGACTACAGGTGGACACAATGAGTTGTTTTGTTTTTGATGATCGAAAGCAAACCATTTTCAGATGAGAACGAACAGCCTGTGACCTGTTGGTCTGCGCCGAGTGTCTGGCTTGAGCCAATCTGAGTTGGGAAGGACAAAATCAGATGTCGGGGGAAAGGGCCATAAAGTTTGATTGAACGAAATTGAAAGCATTTAGATTAATGTGATAAGAGATAGATAGGAATAGAGATTTTCAGGAGTATATGCAGCGACAACTCTGTGGAGACCAGACACCGCGGAAGTGAATGACGCAAAACTGGGATCTTGAAGGTTATATCAGGATGACGAGGAGTGCCCGGCCAGCGTGGATTACTTTCCCCCAGTATTACCTTTCCCATGCGTTGACATTTCGTGGCGGGTACATACAAAAATAATATACTGAACTTGCTTAAAATGTTGAAAAATATTCATCTTTAACTTTATGACTTCTGGAGATCATTTCAACTTTTCTTCACTTAACTATTCACAATAACATAAGTTTTGATCAGGGGTTCCCCCAAACTTTTGCAAGCAACTGTATGTCGCTAATAATTGTTTCGCTTCTGTGTGAAGCACCTCCTGGTCCTGGGTTTCAAGGAGAGAATGACAGATTCTCGGCTGATATCGGAAATGTTCTATGCTCGGCAATTTCCTGGTGAAACAGTTGTGCAGGGCTCCACAGCAATCACGTCCATCACTCACGGGGAGCAGAAAATCAGACTACTATTATATATTACTGCACCATGACTTTTCCCGTCGGTGACGGCATCTGTTCAGAACGTATTGGATGCCCCATTGTCAATCTGCTTCCATACCTTTATTATGTTTGGACTTCAATTTCTTTCTTCGTGTCCACATCAGCACTCCCGAGAACCCCGTCACTCTTTGTGAATATCCCAGCCATACTCACACATGGAAGTTAACATCGTACCTCAATGTTGACCCCTGTCTGCCCTTCGCAGATCAGCTGACAAAATGACTAATTTAATCCCACAACCGACGACACATTAGATATTTATTGCATCGAGTATCTAGAGAGAGTGAAGGGCTCTTCTCAAGAGGCATTCTGTTCGGACCATTCAATACATAAGTAAACGGAGGTGGCATATTAGGAACATAAAAACAGAATAAACAGTTTTGTGTTGTGTTTACAATGGAAGTGTCAAATAGGCAAATACCATTGTCTACAACACTAGCAATTTAGCGCATCTGCCAAACAATTGTTGTTACAAATGTAATGAATGCAGATGCTATGTCGGTTTAAACATATACACAAATTCGAGGGTCATGTGTAGTTCATGGTTGAATTACTTTGCTTCATACCTGTGAGAACATTGGTGGCTGCTGGTTTACTACACGAACGACTGCATGTATATCAATTGTATTCACAGACACAACGCAGTCTGGTAGATCTCCGCAGGTCAGTCAGCATCTATGGAAATGAACAAACAGACGACGTTTCGGGCCAAGACCCTTCATCAGGGGGTAGAAAGGAAGGAGGAAGATGGCAGAATAAGAACCTCGGGGAGAGGAAGGATAAGCTAGAAGGGAATGGGTGTTGCCAGGTTGGCGAAATAACAGTCTGGGTGATGATAGGTGAACAAAGCAAAGGGCTGCAGAATAAGGAAGCTGATAGGAGAGGAGAGTGGATCCAAGGAAAAGGGAAGGAAGAGGGGCGCCATGGGAAGGCGATAGGCAGATCAGGCGGAGAGATAAGAGGCCGAAGTGGGGAAAGGAAGGAGGGAAAAATACCGGAACTTAAGGGAAATCGATGTTCTTGCCCTGGGTTTGCAGGCTACCTGGACGGAATTCGAGGGGTAGCACATCCGGCCTGAGAGTAGCCTCACTGTGGCACGAGAGGAAGCCACGGGTCGACATATCGGACCGTGAACGGGGATCGGAAAGAAAATGGTTTGCCACTGGGAAATCTCGCTTCTGTTTATGCAGGTGAGGAGCAATGAAGTGTTAATTAATTTGAAGAACCGTCTTGGCCTGAAATGTCGACAAATTAATCATTTCCAAAGATGCTGCCTAACCTTTTGAGTTCCTCCAGCATTTTGTGCGTGTAGCAATAAATCTGATTAAACGTTTACGTGCATTCAATATCTCCAAGAGCCTGAATATGATATAAGTTTAAGGTTCTTCACTTTGTTGCAGGAACGTACAAACATGATTTTCGTTATGTTATATACCTGTTGCAAGATCTACAACCGAGACAATTCCCAAAGTGAAACAGAACAGCCCATTGACAGTATAGCATTGGTCTATGGTGACAAAGTCATGATGCTCGGAATGTACAAGATCAACAATAACAATCATGAAACCGAGAGATGAGCCTGAGATTGTTTCACAACAACATTCACTGTCTTCTCCAATCATCATTTCTTCATCTTTGAGATTTTGCAATTTCGTGTCAAGTTATTCATACCTTATCACAATTGGGAGTTTACTTGAATGACATCATGTTTATTTTCACCGAAGCTTTTGCAAAACACGTCAGCCTTGTGTGATATTAAATAGTCCGTGTGATGGAGCGAGTATTAATGAATGAGCGTGGAGATTCGTCAGCTCAGAGTTTCTCCAGCGAGATCGCGGACAGCTGGAAGACAGGGTGAATCTCACACAGCATGCGTGAAACCTATTACCGAGTGAGGAAGATATGGTACTTGGTCATTGCCGTGATCGGTGTTCCTGGTAAGAACACAAGCAAATTAACATTTTAAGTTTTCTGTGCGCGGTCCGTGGACTCGTTCAGTGACCGACAGCGCTGTGACGTCGGAGTATCAGAGAGTGCGGTGCAGACATTGCGACCAATCTCTGCGTTCGTTCAGAAGTTCCCTTGCTTTTTAATTGATGGCTTCTGCAGGAAGTAAACCGGCAGCTGAAGCGGCCGTAGAGAGGAAGATCGGGTAGATGGATTCATTTTGTAGATTCATAGCAGGCAGTTGTGATTTATCAATGCAAAGCCGCTGTCAAGTGAACCCCGATAATCCAGCGCGCTCGACACCTTTACGGCAAATTGGTTTTATACCGTTTCATTAGAGCAACGTGCTTTAAATTCAAAATTCAAGGTATTCTGCTCTGATTAAAGAAATACCTGCAAATTTGAAGGGAGCGCGGGAAGCGAATGGACTTTGAGATTCGGGGAGAGAGGTCGATTGCATTTGTAAGTCACACTCCGAATATAAGTCAAGTACGGGCCTGTGTGCGTGTTTTGTACCAGGGTTTATTACCACGCCCTGTTATGCGTGAGGTAAAGCGGGAGTTAAGAGCAAGCTCAGTGGTGTCCGTTAGAGGTCAGATGGGGTAAGGTGCACGCGATACTCCGTTCTTGTACAATATGCTTTGAAATATTTATAATAATGTTGAAGTAATTCGGAGAGGCCCCAAAAGAGGTAGACCTTTAGGAGTACCGACACTGTCTTTGATGATATAAGTACGAGCGTGCAAAATACTTTATAGTTCAGCGGGTCAAGCATAAACCCCAAAAACGAAAATTGAAACTTTCTGATCGGATTCGTTGAGAGCGGGTGAAGGAACCCCGGCCAAGGGTAGTTACGGAATTTAAAAGAACCCATCCAAGCGGAGGTGGGGGGGTGCTGTGTGCGGGTGATAAACGGGGCGTCAAGAAGGAGACGCAGGCATTGGAACGGTAGAAATGAATTTGCTTTGAACTTTGTAGATGGTGAAGGGAGCGGAACTTCGCTGCACAGTGACAGTGCCAGGACATAGATGACAGGAACGCGGTAATCAGCATCGCTGAGAAATTTGCCGAGGTACCCAGGTTTTACACATCAGTCCAAAACCTGACGGGGGGAGATTTATATTGATTTCTCTCAAGCGCTCTCGGCGATCCGCTGATAACGCCTCCTTTCCAAACCCTGTTCCTTTTCCAGTATCGAGTACTTTCTCCGTTCATCCCGCTTGCATTCGTGAGAGGTATCTGAGATTCCCACATTATTCCTTTTAAACCCCCAGATATGAGTTTTCTGCACAGTTTGTTGGTTCTCAATTTCCAGCTTGTCTCTGCCCTGAGACCCACTGATCGGTGAGACAGTAATTCACTCATTCTGTTTGCTGTTCCCCCAGTGAATTTAGTGGCGATTGTGATCCTGTCCCGGGGAAAGTGCGGCCTCTCCATCTGCACTACGCGCTACCTGGTGGCCATGGCAACGGGCGATCTACTTACCATCATCTTTGATGTCATATTTTGGCGGATCAGTTATTATTACTTCCCCGAGACTTTCCTGGACATCACCCCCGTATGCAGTGTGATCGGTGCCCTGGGAGAGACAGCTACTGACTGTTCTGTCTGGTTCACCGTCATGTTTACATTTGATCGGTTTGTCGCCATCTGTTGTCAGAAGCGGAAAGCGAAGTATTGCACGGGGAAAACTGCGGCTGTGGTTCTGACAACAACCGGCGTTCTGATCTGTGTTAAAAATGTGCCCGAATTCTTCATATATCACTCTGTGAAAGTGATTGACAATATACCCTGGGACTGTCTCATAAAGGCGGGCTACTATACGGATCCCGGGTGGGTGGGATATGACTGGTTTGTCACAGTTCTAACGCCATTACTCCCGTTCGTGTTAATACTACTGTTCAACGCTCTGACAGTCAGACACATTTTAGTGACGAGTCGCGTCCGGAAGGGGCAGAGGGGTCAGAGCAAGGCGGAGAACTGCAGTGACCCGGAGATGGAGAGCAGAAGGAGGTCTGTGATCTTACTTCTCACCATCTCCGGGAGCTTCATCATCCTGTGGTCAGTGACTGTTGCCGAATTCTTTTATTACACCATCGCCGGATTGGATCAGAATAATTACAACGATTCGGAATACATATTTCAACACTCTGGAATCATGCTGGTGATATTAAGTTGCTGCACAAACACGTTTATTTATGGAGTATCTCTGTCCAAGTTCAGAGAGCAGCGCAGCGAAATATCCGCTCAAGTCAATTATTCAACTGATTAATGAACAGACTATCTAAGATCTTCTCAGAGGCCGTCGCAGTGTTTTCAGCTTGTTACTATGGAACTGAAGGTCACCGTAAACACAATCTCCCTCAGCCTGGTACTTAACCCAGTTTCTGTATTTTACACTCCGGGTTCCTAAGAGCCGCAAACACTAGTTTCACTCCTGAATCTTCCAGTCCTTTCTTCCCAAATCTAAACACAAACAGACAAATTGAAGAACAAAGTGATTCAAACCGTTCGTCGGAGGGAATTTCTCTCACTCGGATAGTTCAAGATGTTAAACACTTCAATAATTCAATAATAGGAGTTCCCATCACTGTCAATGTCCCTCACTGTCAGGGGCCAGGTTATTCACCGAATGCAGCAATTTAGTCGGCAAATGTGATTTTGTAAACTCCTCATGTTCTGTCTCATTCCCCGATGGATACAAAAGTGTTCCTGATGTGAAAGGTTCAAAGGGGCAGGCCCACGGTGAGGAAGATTTATGAATGTGGAACGGTCGATGGGATGAGGTGGAAAAGACTCCATCTGAGGAAAAGATAGGGGAAGATAGAACAAGAACTTGGGATGGGAATGCTGACAAGATATTCCACATGAGGAAGTGAGATGGGGAAGAGAGATCCCAGCGGAGGAAGGGAGATGGGGAAGAGGTATCCCAAAGCAAGAAGGGGGATGGGGAAGAGAGATCCCAAAGGAGGAAGGGGGAAGTGGAAGAGAGACCACAGAGGAGCAAGGGGATGGGGAAAAGAGATCCCGCAGGAAGAAGCGGGATGGGGAAGAACGGTCCCACTGCAGTGTACCGATGGCAAAAGATAATCCAACAGACGAGATGACGCAGAAACAGATTTTCGGGAGGGGTGGGTGTGACCTAAGGCCCACAATCGGGAGAGGAGATGCGCCCATGGATTCTGGGTATCTGGGAGTGAGCAAAGTCACACAGGTGGGCTGATGGTGATAGTCACACACGGGGAAGGGCAGGGAGGACAATCTCACAATGGTATTTCTTTCCTTCTCACTGGGACAGTCTGCTGACGGTCTCTTGTCCCTCACCGGAAGGGGGTGTGATGCTCTGACCCACCTGCTGCAGTCAGTCTTGGTCCGGGTGTCAGTAACAGTGAGAAGGAACATTGTCAATGGACTTGTCACAGGCAGTGAGTAGCACGGCCATTCCTGTGATTTACTACCATTAAACCAATGGCCGTTGTTCACTGATCTGATGAAGTCTCCAACATCCCTTCTCAAAGAACCACAGAACCCTCTCGCCTTGGGGATTTACTGACCAATCCCCTGGGCATTTGTCACAATTCTTCTTAATCTGATTTTCTACAGTTTTACCGAAATTCCTTACATTGAAGCAACACAATGGAACGGTTTCACAGTTCAAAGGAAGAGGCAAATCAAGTTACCTCAACTCCTGGCACTTGTGCAGCCCGGGTCCCAGCCGCTGGATTCCTTCACACTGAATGAGGCAGTTTCCCAGGTCGAGGTGTTATATTCTATCACAGAGTCCGATGACATGAGACAGGACCGCGCAGTCAATCGGGGTCAGTGTGATTCCACTGAATGGAGGTGTTTCCACAGATCCCAGTGCGGCCTGAGCCAGTCCACGATTCTGAGACTCAAACAGATAGTGCAATGTTTTCAGGAAGCTCCTTTTACCGGCTTCACTCTCTGTGTTTCCACTCTGGCGTTTAACCTCCTCCTTCACCCAGTCAATCACCCGGCAGGGTTAAAAAGAACCAGCAGAACCATCTGGAGTCTGAGTCTTCCGTTATAAACTCTATTTAATTAGTAACTACGTGAATAAAGTAATATAGAACGCGATAAAGTAAATAGGTTAGCAGATTATATATGTGCGTATACCTATCTATCTATCTATCTATATATATATGAGTGAGTGAGTGAGTGAGTGAGTGAGTGAGTGAGTGAGTGAGTGTGTGTGTGGTGTGTGTGTGTGTGTGTGTGTGTGTGTGTGTGTGTGTGTGTGTGTGTGGTGTGTGTGTGTGTGTGTGTGTGTGTGTGTGTGTGTGTGTGTGTGTGTGTGTGTGTGTGTGTGTGTGTGTGTGTGTGTGTGTGTGTGTGTGTGTGTGTGTGTGTGTGTGTGTGTGTGTGTGTGTTTGCCCAAGCTTCCCCAGCTCAGGTGACTGGGTGATACAGTCTGACGGTTGGATGGTAAGTAATCAGTTCAGTTCTGGAATTTGGTTTGAGTAGAGCTGGAGAGAGAGAGAGAGAGAGAGTTGGTTTATCTTCCAATGCCGATGCCGATCCTCCACGTCGTCCTCCTTGCTTCCGAAACTTATTTAAAATCACCAGCTTGTGACCACAGAAAAGGGGATGCCATCTTCTGTGGTGGAGTTATCAACTCCAGACCGGGGTTAAACACACCGACCGTACTCACAGGTGCAGGTTCGGGGTCATGATAACGATTGATCATATTTACGTGGACGAGCTGGGTAGCCTTTCACCGGTCAGGAGTCCTAATAACATAATTTATAGAATCAATTTTCTTAATTATTTCATATGGTCCACTAAATCTCGCTTGAAGGGGTTGGTAAGGATGGGGAACAGCATCAGTACCCGTTCTCCAGCACGATATCTCTGTTCCCTCGCTCTTCTGTCATACCCCTGCTTCATGTTTATCTGAGAGTGCTGTAAATTCTGTTTCACAAGGTCACAAGCCTTGCTAAGTCTGTCTCTCAATTCGGAATCGAAACTGAGCACACACCTACTCACATTCTGATCTGACCATTGCTCTCTGAGTAGGGTCAAAGGTGACACAATGTGATTAATTCTCAATTCGTTAACTATCCACTGGAATGTTTTCGAAGTATGTTACTCCAGATTGGATTTCTTTAGGTAGACATTCCAGTGTGTGAAATTTGATAAGTGCTTTTACCACAGTCTTGGCCTTGAGGTTCCTGAGAGGTACCGCTTCATGGAACCTAGATATCGCACACATGATGGTTAACAAATACTCATAACCAGCGACAGTCCTTGGCAATGGGCCAACACAATCCACTATGATCCCAGAAAAAGTTTCACCAAAAGCAAGTATTGGTCTAAGTGGTGACGCTGGGATCACCTGATTAGGTTTTCCCGCAACCTGTCAGCTATGGCAAGTCCTGCAAAAGTTCACAACATCCTTCCTTAAATTAGACCAGTAGAATTCCTTCATAACCCTGTTTACTGTCTTTCTCACTCCGATGTGTCCACCTAAAGGCATACTATGAGCCATGTTTAAAATCTCAGCCCTGTAACCTTTTGGGACCACAAATTGATGTTCAATGGCCCAATTCTCACTTGCAGGCACAGTAGGTGATCTCCACTTCCTCAGTAACACTCCATCCTTCAGATAATATCCTGCTGACTCTCTCTGAGCCTCATCTTCGGTGAGAGCTGTCTCCTTTAACGCAGCAATTTCAGAATCTGGACTTTGTTCCGCTATAAATTCATACCTGGACAAGGACAAACCTTTCCTACCATCCTTATTACCCACATCCTCATGCAACAGGGAAGGCAGAAAAGTCTCTGACAAATTCTCATAAATTAAACCCCTGTCCATGCTAACGGCATCAGCAGCTTTTTTAGACATGATTCGGGCTACTGCGCATGTGAGATTCACATCAGTATCTGTGCGTGGGTCGTCAGACACAAGCTCGCTTATTAGCTGTATTGTTGAATAAACTTCACCCTGGATAGGTGCCAACTTAATATTTACCAAACCCAGTACCATTACTAAGTTTACGAAGACCGTGTATACGTTATAAAAATTCCCAAACAGCCCATCCATTCTGTTCTTTCGACTTTTAGCTCGACTCGTCTCCATAGTTACCCAGTCAGGTGGTCTGTCAAAACCAAAACAATCCTTTCTCTCCTCATTACAATCGTGAAAAACAACTCCATAACCTTGAAGTTGTTTACTTCTTCCTGCGGAAACAAAATTCAACAGAGATTCACATACTTTTACAGGCCAAGCAAGTCCTGCAAGCAGGGTCAAAGGTCGAGAAACCGGTCTAAAACCTGCCAAAATTTTTATTCAAAAATCCAGAAACAGCCCCTTTCTCCATATTTCCAGTAAGATTCACATCACCAACTTTCAGAACACCGTCCAACACAAATACGTGAGAATCCTCAATTTCCACTCGCACCTACGTTAACCCTTTATTCATTGAACCAAATCCATCTGTCTGAAAAGACTGGATTCCTTCTCCACCGAGTCAGACAAAGTCAGACACCTCAGACGGGAGGCAGCCGGTATTGAAGAGGTCGATGAGCCGGAACTTGGAATGCTCCCTTTGGTTTTGAGCGCCTGTTACGTACCCCCGAACGGGTTAAAGAGCCAGCAGAAATGGGCACACACGGAGTCTGAGTCTGCCGTTATAAACTCTATTTTATTAGTAACTACGTGAATAAAGTAATATAAAACGAGATAAAGTAAACAGGATGGCAGAGTTTATGCACATATATAGGTGAGCAAATAAAGTTCCCCAGCTCAGGTGATTGGTTGATACAGTCTCACGGTGGGATGGTAAGTCATCAGTTCAGTTCTGGAATTTGGTTTGAGTAGAGTTGGAGAGAGAGAGTTAGAGTGTTGGTTTGTCTCCAATGCCGATGCCGATCCTCTACGCCGTCCTCCTGTTTCCGAAACTTATTTAAAAGTCAACAACTTCTGACCACAGAAAAGGGGATTCCGTCTTCTGTGATGAAGTTATCAAACCCAGACCAGGGTTAAACACACCAATAGCTTTCCACTGGTTATCCCTCTGTCCACACTGTGAGCAAAAACCTCACCCTTGTCGTGGGCACACAAAGCTCACCAGTGTCCTCCTTGCCTCAGGAGTCGTGTGTCTCCTGTGGTGTGTCTTGTGTGTCTCCGGTGTGTGTCTGATTAAAAAGTCAACTGACCTTGTACATATCTCCAAGTGCTGAACACGAGCTGTCCATCATATAGCTCCGCCTTTCAGTTTCCAAGGCAACTCACAGACTTTCTGTCACCCTGCTGTTGAATTAGCACACAAGCTGTTCTCGTTTAAAAGAACAGTCCACTTTAGAATAATCCTTCAGATCTCGTCACAGTCTAAACAGAGCTACAAGATCTGTGATATATTCGCATATTCTTAAGGAGGTTTTGTTGTCAGATTCTAAGCTGACGGCGAAAATTGCAAAGGTTTCATGGACGTACATGTATGTGTAAGTCACGTGAACCTTTCCCCGCTCCCATTTTACCGCAGATCGGCCTTGTTTCCGAGGCTCCGCCCCCAGCTCTGATGACATAAATTACAGTCCTGACTTTCCTTCAGTTCTATGTTGAAGCGGGTCGGTGGCGGCGGCGGATCGTCTGTAGGATCCGGATTAGGAGACGACCATCACCCCCAGAGTCGAGAATCCGGGGGAGCGTTCGCTGTCCGGGCGTGAAAACAAGTTCTCATCGGTGAGTACCGAGGCCGGTCCCGAGTGTGGACGTCTGATGTAAGGTAATGCACCCAGTTAACGTCCCCGATCTGGCGGCCTCTCTGCGCTTGCTGGACAGAACCTGCCGGGGTCGGTCTGAGTTGTGGGACCTTCACAACATACCGACTGAGGAGCCGCCGCTCAGCCCCTCTTGCCCTGGTCCTGGGAGCGAGATGGGGTGGTGATACCGAGACCGCACTCATCCATTGGGGATTATCCTGGGAACTTTACCTTCTCACCCTGACCCGCATCGGGTCCAAACCTCACCTGAATCGATAGCCGGTGTCTACAATTGTTTTACATCATTCCAGGGCGCGGGAAGCGGCCCTTCCACCTGTTGTGTTCTTGCAGACAGAGAAGGTTAAACCGAGTAATCGCACCTTCGGGACACTGCTCCATCTGTCTGAGTAGATCCATCTTTCACCCGTTCAGACAAGGCAGTGAGATCCAGATCTCTCACGGCCTCTCGTTCTGGGTGGCCATCGTTGTGTTTGTTTTTGTTGAATCCATGCCACTGTTCCGACTTGCCGAAGGGCAGCCAATGATTCCGGTTTTATAACACCAATAAATGAAACAAATAAGCCTTTTCCAATTATCTGGGCTTCTCAGAAGACTACAGTGTACATCGAGTTAGACTGTGAGATCAAGAGTCCAACTTATCACCGGGGAACATTCAATGTGCTTACAACGGCAGTCTGGACGGTTTCCTGGTGCCTGGTGCTATGTGTTTTCAATGTTATTTTAAATATCCGACCCTGCTGAGAAGAGAGAATATCGAGGGTTATGAGGATCTTTGATGCTGCTTGCAGTCACAGTCCAGGGAGGGGAGTTTGGTTTCTGTCATGTCCTCAGCTGTACCCACAGTTTCCTGCAGTTCCTTGCAGTCAAGGATAGAGCGGTAGACTTATGAAGGCGTTTTGAATCCGGATGGGATACTTTCTTTGGCGCTTTGATAAGGTTTGGGGAGGGGCAATGTGCCTAAGCCAAAGTCATTGTTGTTTGATCTAGGCTTGTCATTTTAGTATCTTTTTCTAACGTTTTATTCAGTGCCCGTGTCTTGCTGAATAACCACCAGTGACTGTCCTTGATCCCTCACCCACATGGCTCCATCTCCTCATTCACTCACATCTTGTGCAACCTCTCTCCAGCCCGTGTGTACCCACCTCAATGATGTACAGTACATCAGTAAAGTTTCTGTAATATTTGACATCATTGTGAGTTTTCCAGGAATCGTTTTCTTTTTGTTAGCTAGAACTAGCAGAGGTTTAGTTGAAAGCAACACCTGGTGAGGTAAGAGTTACAAGCTGCGAGCCCAGGGTGTGACAGGAAATACCCCAGCATGAATAGAGCAGTAGTTGGTGATGGAGCTCAGGGTGTGACAGGAAATACCCCAACATGAATAGAGCAGTAGTTGGTGAAGGAGCCCAGGGTGTGACAGGAAATACCCCAACATGAATAGAGCAGTAGTTGGGGAAGGAGCCCAGGGTGTGACAGGAAATACCCCAACATGAATAGAGCAGTAGTTGGTGATGGAGCTCAGGGTGTGACAGGAAATACCCCAACATGAATAGAGCAGTAGTTGGTGAAGGAGCCCAGGGTGTGACAGGAAATACCCCAACATGAATAGAGCAGTAGTTGGGGAAGGAGCCCAGGGTGTGACAGGAAATACCCCAACATGAATAGAGCAGTAGTTGGGGAAGGAGCCCAGGGTGTGACAGGAAATACCCCATCATGTATGGAGCAGTAGTTGGTGATGGAGCTCAGGGTGTGGCAGGAAAGATTCCATCATGTATGGAGCAGTAGTTGGTGATGGAGCTCATGGTGTGGCAGGAAATACCCCATCATGTATAGAGCAGTAGGTTGGTGAAGGAGCCCAGGGTGTGGCAGGACATACTCCAACATGAATAGAGCAGTAGTTGGTGAAGGAGCTCAGGGTGTGGCAGGAAATATTCCATCATGAATAGAGCAGTAGTTGGTGATGGAATGTATATCTGCTTGTATACATTTTTTTATAACAATGCACTTGATTGTATCCGCGGAAATTTGGTAAAATGAGGGGGGACTTCGATGAGACATAAAGTAAGCCGCGGAGTTTGACAGGGACGTGGACTAATTAGTTCCTGTTGTGTGAGGGTCTGAAACCAAGCACCGCCAGCTGAAGACAGCCGAGATGTTTTCCTCTCCCCCTCTCTGGGTCTAGTGTGTCATGGGAATGACCGTCCTCAATATTCAGCAGAAGGAGAGTCTTTCAGTTAATATTGTAATCCTGCAGTGTAGTGATACACAAATGAGTGAGATGTTACAGGTGAGAGGCAGGATTGATGCGCCGAGATCACAGTTTGATCTGCGTTGGTTACAGTGAATTCAAAGAAATTAAATATCCGCAGATACAATCCATTGCTTTGTTATTTTAAAAAAACTGTACTGTAGATAGGCATGTCTCCCCTGTTTTATTTAACACCACAAGTCAAGATCACAACAGATTCCTCATAGACAAACTCGCAAGGGAAGATAGCTGTCTGGTAAAAACTTCCTCTGGTTTCCCACCTACCCACTTACATCTGACAGAAGGGAAACAACACTGCAGACCGTGATCCACAACAGGTCTCACCAACCGACTATGTAATGGAACAATCAACTCCTTACACCGCCTCCCCCCACGTCCACCCACCGCCCCGGCTGTAATCTCCAATGTGGTTGGTTCAATGCTTTTGACCACCAACTGAAATGCCGTCTAGGATGGACAGATCCCGCCAGTGAGGGAATAAACAAAGCGAATCCTCAGTTACCTCGGTCGGGGATCGGTAAAGCCCCGAGTATGGACGGATCGGTCTTCCCGTGACGGCAAGCAGTAGCCTGCGGACAGTTCCGAGATGCGGAAGATCGCAGCTCCTGAGCCCTTGCTGATGATTCGGAGCTGGGTTGAAAGTGCGGCGATTCCAATAACACTGTCAACTGCCCCGGTTTTCCCGCGGGAAATACACAGGAAGTCGATGCATTCAATTAGACGAAAGGAATTATTAATTCACTTAAAAGCGATTCGCTACAGTTCTAATGTCGATCAAAGATATCAATTCCATTCGTGTTCATAAAAGTGGCTGACTGCCTTTGTGAAGTTTATATATCAGTATGTACTGCTTCTTACCGTGTATCGCGGCTCCAGGTTCTGTTACCACCCTGTCCCAGTAAGGCTGGGTTACGGGTTCTGGAAGTAATGAACACACGCTGGTTAATGCTCAGTCAGCTCCTGGTGATAATCATTAACTAAACCAACAGCGTTATCAGCGGGTCACTCCGTGACCTATTCCTTAGCACAGGGTAGGTTCTGTCTCCAAACAAACATTACCATGGAGATGAAATGTGATCTCAGTGATTTTGCAAGTGCAATGTTTGTTGGTGCCAGAGGGAGCAGTTTTATAGACAATAGACAATAGGTTCA